>NC_091162.1:44454941-44644941 GCF_040958095.1 Procambarus clarkii | reverse complement strand
TGCGAACAAGCCTGAATGGTCCCCAGGACTATATGCGAATGAAAACTCACACCCCAGAAGTGACTCGAACCCATACTCCCAGAAGCAACGCAACTGGTAACTACAGGGCGCCTTAATCCGCTTGACCATCACGGCCTGGGGACCATTCAGGCTTGTTCGCATTTGTGTTCCTCACGTGTGCCCCAAAGAATGAGGTGATTTGGTGAAATGCTATGCCCAAGATTACCATCCGAGTTGCCGTCGGGGAAGTGGCTCAAATAGCCTCGGCTATCACTTCCTTTTGACGGCCGTGATGGTCAAGCGGATTAAGGCGCCCTGTAGTTACCAGTTGCGTTGCTTCTGGGAGTATGGGTTCGAGTCACTTCTGGGGTGTGAGTTTTCATTCGCATATAGTCCTGGGGACCATTCAGGCTTGTTCGCATTTGTGTTCCTCACGTGTGCCCCAAAGATTGAGGTGATTTGGTGAAATGCTATGCCCAAGATTACCATCCGAGTTGCCGTCGGGGAAGTGGCTCAAATAGCCTCGGCTATCACTTCCTTTTGACGGCCGTGATGGTCAAGCGGATTAAGGCGCCCTGTAGTTACCAGTTGCGTTGCTTCTGGGAGTATGGGTTCGAGTCACTTCTGGGGTGTGAGTTTTCATTCGCATATAGTCCTGGGGACCATTCAGGCTTGTTCGCATTTGTGTTCCTCACGTGTGCCCCAAAGAATGAGGTGATTTGGTGAAATGCTATGCCCAAGATTACCATCCGAGTTGCCGTCGGGGAAGTGGCTCAAATAGCCTCGGCTATCACTTCCTTTTGACGGCCGTGATGGTCAAGCGGATTAAGGCGCCCTGTAGTTACCAGTTGCGTTGCTTCTGGGAGTATGGGTTCGAGTCACTTCTGGGGTGTGAGTTTTCATTCGCATATAGTCCTGGGGACCATTCAGGCTTGTTCGCATTTGTGTTCCTCACGTGTGCCCCAAAGAATGAGGTGATTTGGTGAAATGCTATGCCCAAGATTACCATCCGAGTTGCCGTCGGGGAAGTGGCTCAAATAGCCTCGGCTATCACTTCCTTTTGACGGCCGTGATGGTCAAGCGGATTAAGGCGCCCTGTAGTTACCAGTTGCGTTGCTTCTGGGAGTATGGGTTCGAGTCACTTCTGGGGTGTGAGTTTTCATTCGCATATAGTCCTGGGGACCATTCAGGCTTGTTCGCATATATATATATATATATATATATATATATATATATATATATATATATATATATATGTATATGTATATATATATGTATATATATATGTATATATATATGTATATATATGTATATATATGTATATATATATATATATATATATATATATATATATATATATATATATATATATATATATATATATAATATATATATATATATATATATATATATATATATATATATATATATATATATATATATAAAGTGTATACAAGTGTATACACTTACAAGTGTATTACACTTATATATATATATATATATATATATATATATATATATATATATATATATATATATATATATATATATATATATATATATATATATATATATATATATATATAAGTGTATTACACTTATATACACAAGTGTGTGTATAAGTGTATACAAGTGTATTTGCAACAGGGTGGAAGCAGACCAATACGGACTGCATGGGTTGCATTGCGGAAGCACAAAGGGCTGGCATGCAAGACACAACGAGGTCAATGACATCATCAAGAGAAGCCTCGTCTCAGCTGGGTGCCCAGCGGAGAGAGAACCTCGCATCCTAGGGGTCCAAAACCTGGATTTCCCCGCACTTCGCCCTGATGGCATCACCATATACCCATGGAAGGAGGGTAGACAGTTGGTGTGGGATTACACATGTGTATCCACCCTGGCTGACACCTATGTACACTTCGGAGCTGATCAAGCAGGTGGGGCGGCCAAGCACAGGGAAACAGCAAAATCACTGAAGTACAGGCGACTGGAAGGTCAATACCTCTTTGTTCCCATAGCGTCTGAGACGCATGGCCCCTGGGGCAAGAGTGCCTTGGGATTTCTCAAGGAATTGGGTTCCAAGCTCATTGACGTCACCAGAGACCCAAGGGCTTCCAGTTTTTTATTTCAGCGTCTCAGTGTGGCGATCCAGAGGGGAAATGCTTGCTGCGTCCTCGGTTCCTGTCCAGAAGCGGAGGAGCTTCAAGAGATCCATAACCTTTAGGCATTTGTCTTGTATGTTTTGTAACCTTTAAATACACAATAAAGGAAAAAAGAAAAAAAAAAGGGAAGGGGGTGGTAGGAGAAAAGCACACAGAAACTGTATTGGAGGGGACCTACATTCCCTCCAATGCGTTATGTGTGGTTTCCTCCGAGGCTATCGGTCCCCCTTCTTCCAGCCAGAGGTGGTACTCCCTTCCCTATTGAAAAAAAAAAAAAAAAAAAAAAAAAAAAAAAAAAAAAAAAAAAAAAAATATATATATATATATATATATATATATATATATATATATATATATATATATATATATATATATATATATATATATATATATATATATATATATATATATACAAGCTTTCTTTTCCAGCGCCTCAGTGTGGCGATACAGAGGGGAAATGCGCACTGCATCCAGGGTTCCTGTCCGCCATCTGAGGAGCTGGAGGAACTCGACAACCTATGACAACCATCTTTGTAACCCATATGTAACTCCTTTTTTGTAACAAAGTTCAAATAAAGTAAATATATATGTGTACATACAAAAGAATGGGGGTGGTAGGAGAAGATAATATTAGTGTTCAGTGAGAAACCACAAGGTCTCCTCTGAATACTTTTTATTTTCTTCTCCGAGGCTATGGGTCCCCACATTGGCACCAGAGGTGGTACCCTCACTATATATATATATATATATATATATATATATATATATATATATATATATATATATATATATATGCAACAATGATCACAAAAACACTGATCCAAGTATGCAGAATAACCTTGTGGTTTCTGCATATATATATATATATATATATATATATATATTAGTATATTTTGGTAGCAGTCTTTCCTGTAAACATATATTATTAAATATGACCGAATAAGTAAGATTAATAATTCTAACACGAATTTTCTCAATGTTTCTTATATTTTTCTTCACTGTTGATGGTAACTGAAAAATCAATTCTCCAAAATTCATTTTTATTTCTAGTCTGACTCGACACTTGAGCACGTTTCGTAAAACTTATTACATTTTCAAAGACTTTAGTTTTCACAGACACAACTATAACTGAACAGAGCTGATTGATTGATTGATGAAGATTAAGCCACCCAAGAGGTGACACGGGCATGAATAGCCCTTAAGTGGTACAGTTTTTTTTTTCTCAGTATACTGAGTTTGCATTTAACCATCAAGGTGTTATGGCGTGGGAGGATACTGCTTCACAGTCTTTATGAGGGTGTCCAGCTGCTGAACACCTTTGTTGACCAGGAGAGTGGCTGTGTTGATGGCTTCAGGGTGGCCACTGCATGATTCAGGAACTCTTAAAGCTCTTCTAAGGTCATTGGTTGCTTTACATTCCAGAAGATAGTGAAGTAATGGCTTTTCTGTGACAGTTTGGCAGAAGATGCACTCTCTCTGTTGGGGTTCACCAATCTCGCAGTTGCATCTGTAACCTAGGCATAGTCTATATAACCTAACTGCTATTTCCCTGTGGATTCCTTTTGGGATATTTAACCTTTCTAATTTGGTTGCCTGAAGATACCATGTTGCAGATGGCGAATCTTCAGCTATTCTCTGGTGCAGGTAGGCTTTGTTGAGATGTGAGAGTTTTTTGGTGATGATGTTTTTTATGTTCTCTAGGCTGGGTTGAATTGTTTCATGTATCACTGGATGACGAGTTGCCAATTTAGCAATTTCATCAGCTTATTTATTTAATGGGATTCCAATATGGGATGGGATCCAGTTTAAAGTGAACAGAGCTTAAACATCTCCGATTTTATACCTGCATTTGGGTGAGGTGATATGTTACAACAGTTTTGGATGAGGTGAAAACAAACTTTCAACACAAGATAGAACCCGAAACAATGGGTATAATATTTTGTAAGTTAAAGGGAAGAATGGAAGTAACTGCAAAGGGCCTATTGGCCCATATTTCTTGAGGCTTCTATATTGGTGCGGAGTCTTGAAGTGGGTAGAATATAGTTGTGCATTAATTGGCTGTTGATTGCTGGTGTCGATTTCTTAATGTGTAGTGCCTTGCAGATATCTAGCCGCCTGCTATCGTTGTATCTATCGATGATTTCCGTGTTTTTTGTTAAGACTTCTCTGGTGATGGTCTGGTTGTGGGAAGAGATTATATGTTCCTGAATGGAGCCCTGTTGCTTATGCATCGTTAATCGCCTGGAAAGAGATGATGTTGTCTTGCCTATATACTGAATTCTTTGAGGCTTACAGTCCCCAAGTGGGCATTTGAAGGCATAGACGACATTGGTCTCTTTTAAAGCGTTCTGCTTTGTGTCTGGAGAGTTTCTCATGAGTAGGTTGGCCGTTTTCTTAGGTTTTATAGGAGATCGTCAATTGTATCTTCTGATTTTTGTCTGTAGGGATAACGTTTCTATTAACAATATCTTTCAGGACCCTTTCCTCCGTTTTATGAGCTTTGGAAAAGAAGTTCTTGTAAAATAGTCTAATAGGGGGTACAGGTGTTGTGTTAGTTGTCTCTTCGGAGGTTGCATGGCGTTTCACCTTCCTTCTTATGATGTCTTCAACGAAACCATTGGAGAAGCCGTTGTTGACTAGGACCTGCCTTACCCTACAGAGTTCTTCATTGACTTGCTTCCATCCTGAGCTGTGGCTGAGAGCACGGTCGACATAAGCGTTAACGACACTCCTCTTGTACCTGTCTGGGCAGTCACTGTTGGCATTGAGGCACATTCCTATGTTTGTTTCCTTTGTGTACACTGCAGTGTGGAAACCTCCGCTCCTTTCCATGCCTGTTACATCTAGAAAGGGCAGCTTCCCATCCTTCTCCATCTCGTAAGTGAAACGCAACACAGATTTCCGCTCAAATGCCTCCGTCAGCTCCTGCAGATGTCTTACATCAGGTACCTGTGTAAAAATGTCGTCAACATACCTACAGTATATGGCCGGTTTCAAGTTCATGTCGACTAAGACCTTTTGTTCGATGGTACCCAAGTAGATGTTCGCAAACAGGACACCTAGGGGAGAACCCATGGCGACCCCATCTACTTGCTTATACATGTGCCCATCCGGGCTCAAGAAGGGTGCCTCTTTAGTACATGCTTGGAGTAGTTTCCTTAGAATGTTTTCTGGTTTGTCAAGAGGAGTACAGGCCAAATCACGATACACTCTGTCCGCTATCATCCCGATTGTTTCATCCGCATGTACGTTGGTAAACAGTGATTCTACGTCCAACAAGGCTCTTATCCCTGTGGCCCGCGTTCCCCGCAGTAAGTCAATAAATTCCTTTGGAGACTTCAGGCTGAAGGTGCAAGGGACATAAGGAGTCAGCAAGCCGTTGAGTCGCTTCGCCAGTCTGTACATGGGTGTGGGTATCTGGCTAATGATTGGCCGAAGTGGGTTTCCAGGCTTATGTATCTTGACATTTCCATACACGTATCCAGGCTTATATTGCCCAATAATCTTTGGCAGGTGGAGTCCGGATTTCTTGGCATTCGCAGTTTTGATCAATTTGTTGACCTTTGCCTTCAATTCGGCTGTAGTGTCTTTCGTTACCTTTTGGAATTTAGTTTGATCAGAGAGAATGAGGTTCATTTTCGTCAGATATTCGTCTTTTTTAAGAATGACGTATATTGGCGACTTGTTACCTCTTCTGACGACTATCACCTTGTTCTCACGAAGGCTCTTAGCTGCCGCTTTGAGCTCGGGGATCAGTATGGTGCTTCTGCAATTGCCTCGATTCTTTCCTCCTTCCGCAATAAGTTCTGCTTGTAAGGTGTCTTTGGTGGTGACCTTCTTCTGTGTCTCGAGGTCGAATATGTTGTCCACTTTCCGAAAGAAAAGAAAAGAATCGGCCGTCTGCCGACGGCGGTGCCTCTTCCAGGCTGCACGCTTACAGCAGACAGCCCAAGCACAGTCCGCATTCCACCAGGGAACGCACTTCCGTGGACCCCGTGAGGAAGAGCGAGGAATAGAGCGGAGGGCAGCGTCGAAGACAGTGTCATGAAAAAGGGGGAGAGCGAGAGGGAGAGGCAGAACGGAGAGGTCAGAGAGAGCAGCACTGAGGGTAAATAGGTTCCAGTCCGCTTTAGCAAACCGCCACCTAGGAAAAGAGAGTGAAGGGCGAAACGAGAAAAAGGAAACAAAAATAGGGAAATGATCACTGCCATGGAGGTCATCAAAAACCTGCCACGTGAAATCTAAGTAAAGAGAAGAAGAGCAGAGAGAAAGAACAAGACATGAAAGGGTGCGAGTCCGAGAGTCCAAATGAGTGGGCTCACCAGAATTCAGAAGAGACAGGGAAGAAGAGAGGAGAAACGGCTCAAGAAGGCGACCCCGGGTATTCGTCAGAACATCACCCCAAAGAGAATGACGACAATTGAAGTCACCCAGCAGGAGCATAGGCTCCGGCAATGAGTCCAAGAGGTGTTTCAAATCAGGAAGAGAAAGCGGGACACTCGGGGAGAGATAAATGGAACAAACTGTGTACCATTTCCCCACAAAGATACGAGCAGCAGAACAATGGAGAGGCAAAGGAAAAAGTAAAGGAACAAAGGGAACATCAGTGCGAATTAAGAGAGCAGAAGAATTAGGAGCCCCAGCAACAGCTGAGGGGGGAGAGAGAAAGGAATAGCCACGAAAACGACCAGGACGAGCACCAAGCATCGGCTCCTGGAGACAGACACAAAGGGGCGAAAACCGCGAAATCAGAAGTTGGAGTTCGAGGAAATTGGCGTAATAACCTCGAACGTTCCATTGAAGAATAGACATCGACGAGAAGGGAAAGGACAACAACAGAGAACAAGGAAGAAACAAAAGCGAAAGAGCAACACAGCACGTTAAAGAATATCAGGGTCGGGATCAGGGTCAGCAAAGTCAGGGTTAGGGGGCATGGGTAAACTGAGCAAAGACGGAGGGAATCAAGCGGGAGAGCAGACCAGAGGTGGGTGGGCAGGGTCCGGAGGAGGAGGAGGAAGAGGACTAGACAACGGAGAGGAGCAGTCAAGGACAGCAGCAGGAAGAGGGGGAGTAGAAAGAGGGGAGCGCACCCCAAAAAGAGCAGCAACCGAAAGGGAAGCAGGGGCCAAAGAAACCTCCATAGCAGGAACAGGGGGCGCAATCACTTAAATGGGAGGGGAAGGAGCAACAGAGCCAGAAGTAGGGGCTGAGGAAGAAAGCGAAGCCTTCTTACCTGCCGGGGAGAGGAAGGAGAGGAGCCAGGCTTACGCTTCTGACTTAAAGAGACCGGTGTCCCAGCAACCACATACTGGGCAACGGATTCCAGTGTCTCAACAGGAGAAGCTGAACGAGAGCACACACGACGGCCGGTAGGAGAACGATGGACATCCGCCTGCACCGACAGGCGGCGGGGAGAGCCAATAGATGGAGGAAGAGGAAGGGAAGGAGGATCGGAGGGAGACGAGGAAGAAGACACAGGAGACACGACAGACCGGGCAGAAAGAAGGGGAACCCCAGACAGAGGACCAGGAGAGGGACCCTTCGGGACAGAACTCAAAGAAACAGAGGAGGGGGCAGTGGGCGTATCAGGGTCCAAGGCCCAGAAACTGTTGTGATTCTAAGGAAGGAGGGGAGGACGAGGAGAGGAAGAGCACAACACGCGAACATAAGAGACGTTAGCATAAGGCGGGAGCCGGCGAACCTGGCGCCTCGCCTCAGGAAAAGATAAACGCTCTCGGTGCTTCAAGTTGAGGACGGCCGCCTCAAGCTTGTAATGGATACAGGCACGGGAGAAGGTAGGATGGGCCTCACCGCAGTTGAGGCAGCGAGCTTGGGGAGAAGTACACTCCGACTTAGAGTGACCTTCACCCCCCACACAAAGGACAGAGAGAGACAGTCCCAGAGCAGCGGAGGGCACCATGTCCAAACCTCCAGCACTTATTACAAAGTCGAGGAGAAGGGATATACTCCTGGACAGAGCACCTAGCACCAGCAAGAATGACAGAGGATGGGAGGGTCCTACCATCAAAGGTGATCTTCACAACACGAAGGGGTTGACGGCGACGACCACGAAGGGGACGAGTAAACGAGTCAACCTGGAGGACAGAATGGCCTTGGGCATCAAGGATATGCCGAATATCATCGTGGCAATCCTGCAGATTCCGAACACCGGTTGCAACATGGGGCGGGAGGAGAATAGTGCCAACACTGTCATTCATCTGAACGTTCTTGGAGACCCGAACTGGGATCTCGCCAAGGCAAGACAAGGCTACCAAGCGGGAAGCTGCATCCTGAGAAGGAGCAGCAACGACACGTGTACCGAGACGGGTGGGGTTAAAGGTAACGGACGCATCCACGGAATCAACAAGATGCCGATGGAGGGAGAAATCGTCAGGAGGCGCAGAATCAAGAGGGAGGAGATCAAAGTATTTGGCCCAAGAAGCGGGACCAAACAAGGCTCGATACGCGTCAGTACGGGAAGGAATCGAGCGAGTGCGGCCGGGGCGCGAACGGCGATGAGAACCCCCAGAGAGAGAGGGGACAAAAGGAGCAGTAGTCACAACGAGAGACTTAGCTGCACCAGGGGACGAAGTGGTCACCACTGGGGGCTGGAGGCTCGACCCAACCCCAGAGGAGGGAGGGGAGCTGGGGGAAGAAGTCAGGATGGTCAAAGGAGGAGCAAGGTTGGGGCCCAACGTAGCGGAGGCTACAGAGCCCGGTCTTCCAAGACAGACCGACTCGGGTGCTTGGTCACCCACCCTACGAGCCCGAGAGGGTAAAACAGAAGCATTCAACGACATAGGTACGAAGAGTGATAAATTCATCCACGAATGTGCCCCCATACCCACCATGGAGCCACAATTAGAGGCAGGACACCCAACAGGAAGCTATCGCCGATCATGCCGGGGCCTCCTAGGGGTGCGTCGTGAGTATACACCCCACAAACGCCACCTTAAGAACCGTCAGTCCATCGAGATCGGGTTCAGCGACGAAAGGGGGATTGACAATAAAAGGTTCCCCTCGCTCGAGACGTTGGGTACTACAGTTCTACGGGTGCACGAGTATGCCTCCTCAAGCACCCGGGCGTCAAAATAGAAGAAGTCCAAAGAAATAATCCAAAACAAGCAAAAGGTCGGCAGGAAACGACAAGTAGATAGGAGAAGAGGGGGGAGAAAAACGAAACACAAGGAAAAGGAAAAGCGATCCGGCACAATTAGAGAAGACAGCAGCAGGAGTGCAAGGCCAGAGGACTGCCCCACGGAGCATCACACTCCGGCAGCCGTCCACCAAGCCCCCTCACGACGCCAACGGGCCGGATGGGGAGGGGGGGCCACAGGGATAAGAGCCTCGTTGGACGTAGAAGCACTGTTTACCAACGTACCTTTGGATGAAACAATCGGGATGATAGTGGACAGAGTGTATCGTGATCCGGCCTGTACTCCTCTTGACATACTGTGAGATTTTTTTCTACGCCTACCTCCCTTAGGAGGTGGACTACAAGTTTAAAGGCTGCTCAGGGCAGTTAAGCATGAATCCAATAGAAAAAGGAAAAGCGGGAGCAAACCGCCAGGCCTCCACCACCAAGGGTGAAAACCAGTCCACAATAGGCCGCTGGCTCCTCCTAGTTAAACAGGACGTTAAAACTAATAAAGGGTAACCGACGGGTTCTCACAATCAAATATTTATATATGATGTGGCGCTATGAATTGGAATTCGAATTCCCAAGAACAGCCGTCATATCAAATCACATCAACATTTAATCGTAATATGCAGAAATATGGTGGAATAATATGGTTGAAGGGTTGACATCAAAGACCGTTTTCTATAACATAACAATTTATTAATAACAAGAGACTAACTACTACATTACCGAGTTTACGTTACGTTAATGTCCATCCAGTGGCTCGATAACAAACAGCTAAATAGCAACCCTAGCTGTGAGGCTGCATACTGAACTAACCTGAACACCTTGTGCCCACTGATGACGCAATATTGCAAATCAAAGAAAAATATCACAGGCTAAGTTACACCACAGCGAATGGTTATGTTATTGTCCATCAAATGGCATTTGCAACACAGCTATTCATCAGCCCCTCGAGAAGTGACAGCAGGCTCCATCTTGCTGACACTTCGGGCTGACAACATGAACTAACTGAACAAATGAAGGATATCCACTGAAGACACAAGCATGCAATCAATAGTGTCTCGGTTTTCCTGATAACTACTATAATCACAAGCTTAGGAATCCTCCCGCCCCCCAGGAGAGACCCACGTAACTAGGCGGGTAGTCCAACAGTGACCCCCCTATCACAACCCAGTGTGAACACTCTTTGCAACTCCCTACAAGAAGTTGCCCTGTAAATAGTAACAAAGACAGGCAAGGCGGGATTCTGGGACACAGCTCCACAAATCCCTAGATTACTCTACTCTCGTCACCAGACGACAACCAAAAGAAATTGCCTTAAGTGATTAATTACGTTAATTGACTGATCGCAGCAGTCAGCAACAAAGTACTACGGTAATCACAAACAATTGTCTCACACTAGACAACATCATGATGATACTCTACGTTAATCATTATCACTTGTCTCTCTTGTTAACAATAACTCAAGCTTATATTACATCACACTTGACTCCTAGCAAGTATTCAGTGAGTAATTCTCAATTAAGGTCAAACGGACCACTAATTACATCCCCATTGAGTTACGTTAACTAAGCCTACCCTAACTTGGTAGCTTCTCAACAGTCTGTGTAAAAAATTTACTAGTGAGTGTTAATTACCCTAATTAACTCCAAGTAATTAATTAACTGTCACCAGGACCGATAATTAATCATCCATAAATACGTCTCGCTCCGCACTGCCTAAGCAGGTCTCATCAAACACTGTGAATTCACAGGAAAGGAGTTAATTACCCCTAATTAACAAGATGTGCCACTAATCCACTGTCCTCAGACAGGATATGATTAATACAACGATTTATGCTAGCTCCATGACCTCGCTTTACCGAGTCTTCGGAGCCCTCCGATGTTAATTACTCCACTAATTAACATGAGCCACTAATTGCTATACCCCAGAAAGGTAATTAGTCTCGAGCAAATTACGTTAACACAAATACTGACAGATCCTCTCCCACTACGTGAATTCATGATGAGAAGGCTAATTACATAATTAGCTAGAGTGGTCAATTAGTTGTCACACGGACAATTAATTGCTCCCGAGACGTATCTCACTCAAGCTCAACGCTGTTCTCTCTCATAACAGCTCTCACTCACTCCACAATAAGTGTGCACCCCTTATCCAGTTAATTCCCCAATTATTAACTCACTGAAACCTTAAGTCCTCAACACAACTTAAAGAAACAAAGTAACCCCAGTGTTACATAGGTCACTACAATGGCATGCAACAACACAAATGCACTGCCCACATACGGTTGCGGCTACTGCAACTCGTTAATTACTGTGCCCACACAATAATGACACACGGTTGTGCAACACACAAGAGTATACCAATATTACTGCCCCCCTTTTCTTGCAACCGTTGCAAAGGACTACTGTGAACACACACTTACCTCAGCAAGACTATTAACCAATCAATTGCCTGCTCTCATTAAGTACTAGGAATTCCCCTGAATAATCCTAGAGGTCCCTTAAACCCTCACCACAGCTCTCAGGGCAGCAATATCATATAAACTGATAACAATACTGCACAAACCTGCAACATAATGATGCCGTCAGCATACCCCACATGCTAATGACATCATTAGGCAATCAGTCAGCAATCACATCTACTGACTTACCACACAACACAGTACATAAAGCATGCAAATGAACACATAGAAATGGCATTCACATAATCAATGAAAATTATATCATCAGGTAAATGTATCTCTAACTACACAGACCTCAGGGGTACCCACTGACATCCCTGCAACCTGGCCTGCCTACCTCTAATGATACAATTTATATATGGTACTCTATGGCATTAATCCAGTCTGAACGATTATATAGAATCGACAGGCTGGATCACTTATATGGTAAATCTCTACACTGATCGGTTACATACTCGAGTCAGTCTACACACATATATACATCATGATACTACAGTGTGGTCCCGTGTACAACATCTATCTCCAGGTGTCGGAAAATCCGACACCATTTAATAATATCATACAGGCAGATAATATTGCTGCATTGTATAAGCAAGTTAACCCATAGAAAATGTTACTTGTAGTGGAACTTTCCGTCTATAGAAAACGGGATATCATTACCACATACTATTATAAATTCACCACCTATTATGGTGGGAATTATTCTTAAATACATTAGTCTTTGGACTTTACCATTATAAAAACATCTCATATAAATTAACTTAATTATCAGAATTAAAATAGAGTAAATGTGACCCTTCTATCACTTACAGTCATCTGGACAATGTAGGCCAGTAGCATCAGTGAGGAGGGAGTGGTCAGCCATTGTTATTGTACTTAGACCACAGAGGCTCACGGGAGCAAATACGGCTCCTGTTAATTTTACTTGGACGAAGTGTTATGGAAACCAAAGGTGTACCATCATCAACACGCTGTCAACAAATACAAGTTAAGTGTTCTGCCAAAACCCATTTATCTATCATTTATGGCCATTAATGTCATTAGATAGGGGCGTGCCGGTTAGAATACGAACTGCCTCTTAATAAAAGGTAATTAAGCCTAGGTCTTTACGGTTCAATGTACAGTGTTTTCTCTGATATAGCTGTCATATATTAGGATTCTGGCTTTATAGCTAGCACCCTTTTGACAGGTCAAGACGAGGAAGCATGCTTTGTGTACCAGTTACTGGGTGATGGAGGCTACCTCAAAGAGGATAATTCGGTGTCTACATCCTAGTTATATCTGGTGGACTAAGGCCTGCTGTACAATAAGATAAGGAACCTCTTCAATGTTTAACAATATATGTAGTTTAATACTGTAGTTTGATTGGCTGCATATATATAAATTCAATATAAACCCCCACTAATGTGTAGAGGATCGATTTGTGAGATTATTGCAGAAATACAGTCCACTTAACATCATACAAATTGCTATCGAAGTATACAAATTAACGTAAATATAAATTCTATATAAATTCATATAAATTTAATAAATATAAATCTCACAGGTCGGTTCCCACACCAGGGACCGCCCTACCAGTCACCTGGGCGTGCTACAGACAGCTGTCTCTCAGCTGCTTCCCTAGCCTGGCGAGGCTCTGAGACAACTCTTACCGGGAATTTCCACTGGTACTCATCACACTGTACACAATGATAAATTTTACTCACGTCTAACCTCCTCATTTTTACTCATTTCCCAGGTCACTGGCTGTCAACACTTAGCTTGCTCCTCATGGGTCGACAAGATGTGGCCCTAGGCTGTCCCGGGAAAGTGGCCAGGTGGCCCAAGGAGGTGGCCAAGGCATGTGGCCACCGCGTGGCCGACAGCGCCCCTCCTGAGCTGAGAGGGGGGGGGGGTGGTAGCCGGCGCGCGGGCAGGCGGGTGGGTAGCCGGCGCGCGGGCCGAGCCGGGCCGAGTCGGGCCGAGCTGTGCCGAGTGGCCGAGCCGAGCCGTGTTGAGTGGCCAGGCCGAGCCGTGCCGAGTGGCCGGGCCGAGCGGCTGGGTGGGCTGGGTGGCCTGGGGGTGGCCCCCGGGCATACACACGTGGTTGAGGAATCGCCCACAACTCCAGCAAACCAGAGCCTGCCTTGCTCTTCACTGGGGTGACAATGGCCGGCGGCGTCCCCACACTAACGCCGCCTAGCGGAACTCAAAGTTCAACATGGGCCTGTAATCTCACCACAATTACACTAGGAGGCCCTGCTCGATTTCTGCTAATTGTCCATTACTACTAGACAGGTTATTCAAACCACCTGTTACACCATGAGGCTCTGCCAGCTGCCTCATGGTTGAACACTGTTAACTGTCTCTTTAGCTTTTTACTGTTCCTTCCGTAAATCCTTGGCCCCATTTCACGCCAATTGGGCCTTGACACAATGCCTGATGGCAGGAGTGCCATGCTCGATGAGTAATTTGGACGACAGAAGCGATTAACGGGGGTGGAGGTGGCAGGCCTGCCACCTCCACCAGTCACTTCTTCCTCCGCTTGCCGCCCAATTCAAACTGACTCTATGGCGGGCAGGGAAACTCAAATGCCCATACCTCCTCCCCTACTTTGTCTTGACCTATCAGCAGGGAGCTGGCACACTACCAAGATGCCGCTTCCAACCACAGCTCTTCGCGCCAAAACTCGGCTTGGAGCACATGTGCCTAAACCAATCACATGCCTCAGTCGCCCCCAGGCGTCCTGTGACGTCACAAGGAGGGGGAGGCCTAAAAGACAGTGGAGTACTGTCTCACATGGTGGGGGGGGGGGGAAGGCAACGTTCACCCCAATGTCCCTCCCCCCCTGTAAAACCGTTGGGAGAGTCAAGTACCTCCCTACACCACTTCACTCTCAACTCCCAACTTATTTCACAGAAACAGGAAAATTTTTGTAATTCTCTCTACAGAGCAATCACAGGCCTCTAACCAGTCCCAACCGATAGTCCTTAACATAAGCTTTCATTCAACACCCCACAAGTATATGTTCGCTTGAGAGCTTCAGTTTCTAGAGCGACTTGCCTAATCTAGAAACTAGGAAAACTAGCTGAGGGAATCTAGATTCCCTCACACGTACCAGAAAACATTCTAAGGAAACTACTCCAAGCTTGTACTAAAGAGGCACCCTTCTTGAGCCCGGATGGGCACATGGATAAGCAAGTAGATGGGGTCGCCATGGGTTCTCCCCTAGGTGTCCTGTTTGCGAACTTCTACATGGGTACCATCGAATAAAAGGTCTTAGTCGACATGAACTTGAAACCGGCCATATACTGCAGGTATGTTGACGACATTTTTACACAGGTACCAGATGTCAGACATCTGCAGGAGCTGACGGAGGCATTCGAGTGGAGGGACCAGGCTACACATGCTGAAGGTATGTAGTTGGGAGAGAGAGAGAGACAGAGAGAGAAACAGGGTTTACTCTCATCAATAACAACCTACCTACACACACACCCACGGTGGCCGTGATCGTATAGTGGTTAGTACATTGGGTTGTGGCCGCAATAACCCAGGTTAGAATCCTGGTCACGGCAGGTCGTTGTATTTTATGAGATATGTTTAAAACTTACATCAACTCCTGTAGAAATTCAATTTCTTTCTTTATTATGCACCCCATACCCAACCCGTGGGCGGTAGTGGAAAGGGTTACAGAGACAGTTTGACCAGACCACACACTAGAAGGTGAAGGGACGACGACGTTTCGGTCCGTCCTGGACCATTCTCAAGTCGAATCGCCTTGATAATGAATCAAAGTACTGAGTCTGGTCAAACTACTTCAGCCACGTTATTGTGACTCATCGCCTGCATACAGAGGCACATAACTGCACTGCACCGTCAGTCAGGTGCAATCACAGTGAGAGGTTGTGTTAGCTTGAGCTCCGATTGTAGTAACATTATTATTGCAATAATGGAAGGATTAGTGAAGGATTTGATGAATCTAGTTGGAACTCTGAGAGCAGAGAGAGATGGATTCCCTACGAGAGGAGGTACGACAGCTGAAACTTCGGGAAGAAACGAAGGAGACCAATATTAACAAGACCTCGTCGTGGAAAGTCGTTAAGGACAGGGGTCTTAAGAAGACCTTGACAAGGCCGCCTACAGACGCCCTAAGGACAGCAAATTCATTTGCCGTGTTGGAGGACGAGTGCTGTGGTGAGCCTGCAGTTCACTCGGAAAGGAAATCAGCGAGGAGCGGCGGAGCGCAGGCCCCTCAGGCTGCTCAGAAAGTTAAGGAGGTACCGAAGCGAATTTTGGTTGTGGGAGATTCCCAGGTGAGGTATTTAGACAGAACTTTTTGTGCCAGAGATAGGAGGAACAGATTAAGGGTTTGCTATCCGGGAGCTGGAATTGGTGATATTGTTGGAAACATGAATGATATTACGACGGGAAATGGGAACCCGATTACGGCCCTGCTGGGGCGTAACCGGGTTCTTTTCTGGTGTTATTAGAATTTGGGAATCCGGCCCCAAGCTAGTAGAGGCTTTCAAGGGATGTGTTCCATAACACAAGTTAAATTAAAGGGGGAGGGATAAAAATGCTCTGATTTATATATATATTCTCACCACCACCATATAAATAAATAACAATCACACGGGGTTTATAGCTACACAAAAATATACAGAGTTGTCTTCCTCTGAAGACACAGGATGCTCCACGGTGTGCACTTTGAGTAGCCCTGGTTCCTTCCTCCGTGGCCCACGATGAATCCTCTTGGCTTTTCTCGGCGAATCTACCCTGGCCACAGGCCAGCCAAATCACAGTCCCACTGGGTGCTCCGTCATGGACGCCTTCAACCACAATCCAGCCTGTAGCTGGCAGGTTCCGATCAGCTCCGCTGTGTAGGCCACTCCACGACCAATACTAGGGTTGCGAGCCCTAGGCAGGAGCCTCGTGTGATTCCGCTGATCACTCTCCTCTCTCAGTACCACAGTGGCTAGTCTCTTCCACCAGCCAGCCCCGGATAAGGCGATTCCTGATACTGCCACGTCACAGGCAGGCTAACACTCTCAACAGTGTTCGTCCGGGGGTGACTCACAGCTTCTTCAGAGCAAACTCGTGGAGAGACTTTGGCTGCCTTGGGTAGACTGATCCATCGTCCAATACAGTAATCCCAGGTCGACTCTGTAATCAGACACGTCATTAGTACTGGGGACGCTCTAGGGCACCTCACTTACAGGCTTAGACACAAACATCCACCTCACTGCTCCATAGATGGCGTTGCTGTCTAAGCGCCACCTCACCTGAGGTCAGCAGCGGCTATGTTATGAGCTGATTAAGACGGGAATCCAGCCCCTGTGGCCGGTATATCCCGTCCTCATTAGAAGGCGTCGTCCATTTGGAGGGAGTTTCGGGAGCGGACTCACAGATGGCGTTGTCATCACTGCTCCGTGCTACGACGCTGGACTCGGGTTTGTAACACCCATTATTTGTATTAGTGCAGGGGGTAATGATGTTGGACGAGTTAGGAGTGAGGAACTAATACAGAAAATCAGGACAGCCATTGAATTAGTTAGGAGCAAGGGAGGAATCCCGATCATATGTGGCATTCTTCCAAGAAAGGGAGTGGGTAATGAATGGATGTCGAGGGCACTTGGTGTCAATTGCCGGCTGGAAAGATATTGCAAAACAAATGCAATATCTTTCATAGACAACTGGGAACACTTCTGTGGAAGAAATGAAATGTATGCTCGTGATGGGGTGCCTCTATCCAGGGCTGGGGTTGTTGCTGTTGCGAACTTGTTGGAACCAGTGATTAGAGGTGTTTGTTTGGGTTTAAACTGTTAGTAGATAGTGGTATGGGAATTGATTTGGAGGAAGGAGGTAATTAAAGTATGTGTTCGTAGGAGAAAAGAATTGGCAAAATGATCAGGGAAAGAAAAGGGCCTCAAAATAACAATTCACTTAGAGTATATTACACTAACAGTAGAAGTCTAAGAAATAAAATTAACGAATTAAATGCTCTTGTCTGCACAGAAAAAAATAGATATTATTGCACTTACCGATACGTGGATGAATGTAGAAAATAGAGAACTATTAGCTGAATATCAAATAAATGGATTTAAACTATTTCACACAGATCGATATATTAGACGAGGAGGGGGAGTAGCCATATATCTTAGGGACAATTTGAAATGTAGTCTCAAAGAGGGAATCAAAACTGAGCCACACACAGAAACTATTTGGATAGAATTAAACGAAAAAGCAAATAATATTATAATGGGAGTTATATATAGGCCACCAAATTTAGACAGAATGGAAGCAAAGCATCTATGGGATGAAATATCTTGAGCATCTAGATCTAACAGTATTTATGTCATGGGTGACTTTAACTTTAGTGGAATAAACTGGTTGAACAAAACAGGGAATAGTGAAGCAGAAGATTTTCTAGAATTAATTGACGATTGCTTTCTTACGCAACACATTAAGGAACCAACGCGGGAAAATAATATTTTAGATTTAGTGTTAACTAACAGGGAAACATAAGAACATAAGAACATAAGAACAAAGGTAACTGCAGAAGGCCTATTGGCCCATACGAGGCAGCTCCTATTCTATAACCACCCAATCCCACTCATATACTTGTCCAACCCGTGCTTGAAACAATCGAGGGACCCCACCTCCACAATGTTACGCGGCAATTGGTTCCACAAATCAAGAACATAAGAACAAAGGTAACTGCAGAAGGCCTATTGGCCCATACGAGGCAGCTCCTATTCTACAACCACCCAATCCCACTCATATACTTGTCCAACCCGTGCTTGAAACAATCGAGGGACCCCACCTCCACAATGTTACGCGGCAATTGGTTCCACAAATCAACAACCCTGTTACTGAACCAGTATTTACCCAAGTCTTTCCTAAATCTAAACTTATCCAATTTATATCCATTGTTTCGTGTTCTGTCCTGTGTTGATACTTTTAATACCCTATTAATATCCCCCCGGTTATGTCCATTCATCCACTTGTAAACCTCTATCATGTCACCCCTAACTCTTCGCCTTTCCAGTGAATGCAACTTAAGCTTTGTTAATCTTTCTTCATATGAAAGATTTCTAATTTGGGGAATTAACTTAGTCATCCTACGCTGGACACGTTCAAGTGAATTTATATCCATTCTATAATATGGCGACCAAAACTGAACTGCATAATCTAAATGGGGCCTAACTAGAGCAAGATATAGCTTGAGAACCACACCAGGTGTCTTGTTACTAACGCTGCGATTAATAAATCCAAGTGTCCGATTTGCCTTATTACGAACATTTATGCATTGATCCTTTTGTTTTAAATTCTTACTAATCATAACTCCCAGATCCCTTTCGCAATCCGACTTCGCAATCACAACACCATCTAGCTCGTATCTTGTAACTCTATCATCATTACCTAACCTCAGAACTTTACATTTATCAGCATTAAACTGCATCTGCCAATCCTTTGACCATTTCAAAACCCTATCTAGATCAACTTGAAGTGATAGTGAGTCCTCCTCCGAATTAATTTCCCTACCGATTTTCGTATCATCGGCAAATTTGCAAATGTTGCTACTCAAACCTGAATCTAAATCATTTATATATATTATAAACAACAGAGGTCCCAGGACAGAGCCTTGAGGCACTCCACTTACAACATTTTCCCACTCTGACTTGATTCCATTTATACTAACTCTCTGTTTCCTTTGGTATAGCCATGCCCTAATCCAGCTTAATATAGCACCCCCAATACCATGAGACTCTATCTTTTTAATCAGTCTTTCATGTGGCACTGTATCAAAAGCTTTGCTAAAGTCAAGGTATACAACATCGCAATCCTTACCACTATCAACTGCCTCAACAATGCTAGAATAAAAAGATAACAAATTTGTTAAACATGAACGGCCATTTATAAAACCATGTTGCGACTCAATTATTAATTTATGTTTTTCAAGATGAAGACGAATTTTATTTGCTATTATAGATTCGAGTAACTTTCCCACAATAGACGTTAGGCTAATTGGTCGATAGTTAGACGCAAGTGATCTATCTCCTTTCTTAAAAACTGGTATCACATTAGCAACTTTCCAAAACTCTGGCACTCTGCCTGACTCTATTGATTTATTAAATATGGTTGACAGTGGGTCGCAAAGCTCCTCTTTGCATTCTTTAAGCACCCTAGCAAACACTTCATCCGGCCCTGGGGATTTGTTTGGTTTGAGTTTTACTATTTGTTTAAGAACATCCTCCCTGGTAACTGCTAAACTCGTCAACCTGTCCTCGTCCCCACCCACATAGACTTGTTCGGCTGAAGGCATATTGTTAAGTTCCTCTTTAGTAAATACAGATACAAAATATTTATTAAAAATACTACTCATCTCTTCATCACTATCTGTTATTTGACCTGTCTCAGTTTTTAATGGACCTATCCTTTCCCTAGTCTTAGTACGATATAACTGAAAAAACCCTTTAGGATTTGTCTTTGCTTGCCCTGCTATGCGAACTTCATAGTTTCTTTTTGCTTTCCTTATCTCTTTTTTAACATTTCTAACCAGTTGTACGAATTCCTGTTCTAAAGTGACCTCCCCATTTTTAATCCTTTTGTACCAAGCTCTCTTTTTACCTATAAGGTTCTTCAAATTCTTTGTTATCCACTTTGGGTCATTAGTATACGATCTATTCAATTTGTATGGTATACTACGTTCCTGTGCTTTGTTTAGAATATTCTTAAATAAGTTATATATTGAATCCACATCGAAATCCCCATTTAAGTCACCTATCGCTGGGTTCATGTCTCGCTCCAAGACCGGCCCACACCCCATACCCAAGCCTTTCCAATCAATTTGACCCAAAAAATTTCTTAGGCTATTAAAATCAGCTTTTCGAAAATCTGGCACTTTAACAGAATTTTCTCCTACTGGTCTATTCCATTCTATGCTAAATCTGATTTCTTTGTGATCACTGCTCCCTAGCTCACTCCCTATTTCGATGTCATTAATTTGCGTTTCCCTGTTAGTTAACACTAAATCTAAAATATTATTTTCCCGTGTTGGTTCCTTAATGTGTTGCGTAAGAAAGCAATCGTCAATTAATTCTAGAAAATCTTCTGCTTCACTATTCCCTGTTTTGTTCAACCAGTTTATTCCGCTAAAATTAAAGTCACCCATGACATAAATACTGTTAGATCTAGATGCTCTAGATATTTCATCCCATAGATGCTTTGCTTCCATTCTGTCTAAATTTGGTGGCCTATATATTACTCCTATTATAATATTATTAGCTTTTTCGTTTAATTCAATCCAAATAGTTTCTGTGTGTGGCTCTGTTTTGATTCCCTCTTTGAGACTACATTTCAAATTGTCCCTAACATATATGGCTACTCCACCTCCTCGTCTAATATATCTATCTGTGTGAAATAGTTTAAATCCATATATTTGATATTCAGCTAATAGTTCTCTATTTTCTACATTCATCCACGTTTCGGTAAGTGCAATAATATCTATTTTTTCTGTGCAGACAAGAGCATTTAATTCGTTAATTTTATTTCTTAGACTTCTACTGTTAGTGTAATATACCCTAAGTGAATTGTTATTTTGCGGACCTTCTCTTTCCCTGATCGTTTTGCCAATTCCTTTCTCCCACAAACACATACTTTTATTACCTCCTTCCTCCAAATCAATTCCCATACCTCTATCTACTAACAGTTTAAACCCAAACAAACACCTCTAACCACTTCTTCTAGCGAGTTCGCAACAGCAACAACCCCAGCTCTCGAAAGATGCACCCCATCACGAGCATACATTTCATTTCTTCCATAGAAGTGTTCCCAGTTGTCTATGAAAGATATTGCATTTGATTTGCAATATCTTTCCAGCCGGCAATTGACACCAAGTGCCCTCGATATCCATTCATTTCCCACTCCCTTTCTTGGAAGAATGCCACATATGATCGGGATTCCTCCCTTGCTCCTAACTAACTCTATGGCTGTTTTATACCTCTGAATCAGTTCCTCACTCCTGACTCGACCAACATCATTTCCTCCCACGCTAATGCAAATAATGGGATTGTTCCCATTACCAGCCATAATATCATTCATGTTGTTTATAATATCACCAATGCCAGCTCCGGGATAGCAAACCCTTAACCTGTTCCCCCTATCTCTAGCACAAAACGTTCTATCCAAATACCTTATCTGGGAATCTCCCACAACTAATGTTTGCTTAGGTACTTCCTTTACTTTCTGAGGGGCCTGCGCTTCCTTTCTCTTCGTTGCTTTCCCTTTTGCGCGATCCACAGTCTCTCCACAGCACTCGTCCTCCAAAACGTCAAATGAATTAGAAGTTGCTATGGCGTTTGAAGGCGGCTTTATCAAAGTCTTCTTAAGGCCCCTGTCTTTCGCAACTCTCCAAGACGAGGTCCCTTTACTGCTGGTCTCCTCCTTCGTTACTTCTCGTTTAACACAAATTAATGACATCGAAATAGGGAGTGAGCTAGGGAACAGTGATCACAAAGTAATCAGATTTAGCATAGAATGGAATAGACCTGTAGGAGAAAATTCTGTTAAAGTGCCAGATTTTCGAAAAGCTGATTTTCATAGCCTAAGAAATTTTTTGGGTCAAATAGATTGGAAAGTCTTGGGTATGGGGTGTGGGCCGGTCTTGGAGCGAGACATGAACCCAGCGATAGGTGACGTAAAAGGGGATTTCGATGTGGATTTAATATATAACTTATTTAAGAATATTCTAAACAAAGCACAGGAACGTAGTATACCATACAAATTGAATAGATCGAATACTAATGACCCAAAGTGGATAACAAAGAATTTAAAGAACCTTATAGGTAAAAAGAGAGCTTGGTACAAAAGGATTAAGAATGGGGAAGTCAGTTTAGAACAGGAATTCATTCAACTGGTTAGAAATGTTAAAAAAGAAATTAGGAAAGCAAAAAGAAACTATGAAGTTCGCATAGCAGAGTAAGCAAAGTCAAATCCTAAAGGTTTTTTTCAGTTATATTGAACTAATACTAGGGAAAGGATAGGTCCATTAAAATCTGAGACAGGTCAAATAACGGATAATGACAAGGAGATGAGTAGTATTTTTAACAAATATTTTATATCTGTATTTACTAAAGAAGAACTTAACAATATGCCTTCATCCGAACAAGTCTATATGGGTGGGGATGAGGAAAGGTTGACTAGTTTAGCAGTTACCAGGGAGGATGTAATTAAACAATTAGAAAAACTAAATCCAAACAAATCCCAAGAGCCGGATGAAGTGTTTGCCAGGGTGCTTAAAGAATGCAAAGATGAGCTTTCCGAGCCACTGTCTACCATATTTAATAAATCAATAGAGTCAGGCAGAGTGCCAGAGTCATGGAAGGTAGCTAATGTGGTACCAATTTTTAAGAAAGGAGATAGATCACTTGCGTCAAACTATCGGCCAATTAGCCTAACGTCTATTGTGGGAAAGTTACTTGAATCAATAATTGCAAATACAATTCGACTCCATCTTGAAAAACATAAATTAATAAATGAGTCGCAACATGGTTTTACAAATGGCCGTTCATGTTTAACAAATTTGCTAACTTTTTATTCCAGCATAGTTGTGGCAGTTGATAGTGGTAAGGATTGTGATGTTGTGTACCTTGAATTTAGCAAAGCTTTTGATACAATGCCACATGAAAGACTAATTAAAAAAATAGAAGTTCATGGTATTGGGGGTGCTATATTAAGTTGGATTAGGGCATGGCTATTCCAAAGGAAACAGAGAGTTAGTATAAATGGGGTTATGTCAGAGTGGGATAATGTTGTTAGCGGAGTACCTCAGGGCTCTGTCCTGGGACCTCTGTTGTTTATAATATATATAAATGATTTAGATTCAGGTTTGAGTAGCAACATTTGCAAATTTGCCGATGATACGAAAATCGGAAGGGAAATTAATTCGGAGAAGGACTCACTATCACTTCAAGTTGATCTAGACATGGTTTTGAAATGGTCAGAGGATTGGCAAATGCAGTTTAATGCTGATAAATGTAAAGTTCTGAGGCTAGGAAATGATAATAGAGTTACAAGATACGAGCTAGATGGTGTTGAGATTGCGAAAGGGACCTGGGAGTTATGATTAGTAAGAATTTAAAACAAAAGGATCAATGCATGAATGTTCGTAATAAGGCGAATAGGACAATGGGATTTATTAATCAAAGCGTTAGTAACAAGACACCTGGTGTGGTTCTTAAGCTATATCTTGCTCTGGTTAGGCCCCATTTAGATTATGCAGTTCAGTTTTGGTCGCCATATTATAGAATGGATATAAATTCACCTGAACATGTCCAACGTAGGATGACTAAGTTAGTTCCCCAAATTAGAAATCTTTCATATGAAGAAAGATTACCAAAGCTTAAGTTGCATTCACTGGAAAGGCGAAGAGTTAGGGGTGACATGATAGAGGTTTACAAGTGGATGAATGGACATAACAGGGGGAATATTAATAGGGTATTAAAAATATCAACACAAGACAGAACACGAAACAATGGGTATAAATTGGATAAGTTTAGATTTAGGACAGACTTGGGTAAACACTGGTTCAGTAACAAGGTTGTTGATTTGTGGAACCAATTGCCGCATAACGTGGTGGATGTGGGGTCCCTCGATTATTTCAAGCGCGGGTTGGACAAGTATATGAGTGGGATTGGGTGGTTATAGATAGGAGCTGCCTCGTATGGGCCAATAGGCCTTCTGCAGTTACCTTTACTTCTGCAGAGTACCAGCCGGTCGGGAGCCGGCCGGCCGAGCGGACAGCACGCTGGACTTGTGATCCTGTGGTCCTGGTTTCGATCCCAGGCGCCGGCGAGAAACAATGGGCAGAGTTTCTTTCACCCTATGCCCCTGTTACCTAGCAGTAAAATAGGTACCTGGGTGTTAGTCAGCTGTCACGGGCTGCTTCCTGGGGGTGGAGGCCTGGTTGAGGACCGGGCCGCGGGGACACTAAAAAGCCCCGAAATCATCTCAAGAAGATCCTACGTTGGACACGTTCAAGTGAATTTATATCCATTCTATAACACGGCGACCAAAACTGAACTGCATAATCTAAATGGGGCCCAACCAGAGCAAGATATAGCTTAAGAACCACACCAGGTGTCTTATTACTAACGCTTCGATTAATAAATCCCAGTGTCCTATTCGCCTTATTACGAACATTCATCCATTGATCCTTTTGTTTTAAATTCTTACTAATCATAACTCCCAGATCCCTTTCGCAATCCGACTTCGCAATCTCAACACCATCTAGTTCGTATCTTGTAACTCTATCATTATTACCTAGCCTCAGAACTTTACATTTATCAGCATTAAACTCCATTTGCCAATCCTTTGACCATTTCAAAACCCTATCTAGATCAACTTGAAGTGATAGTGAGTCCTCCTCCGAATTAATTTCCCTACCGATTTTCGTATCATCGGCAAATTTGCAAATGTTGCTACTCAAACCTGAATCTAAATCATTTATATATATTATAAACAACAGAGGCCCAGGACAGAGCCCTGAGGTACTCCACTAACAACATTATCCCACTCTGACTTAACCCCATTTATACTAACTCTCTGTTTCCTTTGGAATAGCTTTAATTCAACTTAATATAGCACCTCCAATACCATGAGCTTCTATTTTTTTAATTAGTCTTTCATGTGGCACTGTATCAAAAGCTTTGCTAAAGTCAAGGTACACAACATCACAATCCTTACCACTATCAACTGCCTCAACTATGCTGGAATAAAGAGTTAGCAAATTTGTTAAACATGAACGGCTATTTGTAAAAACCATGTTGCAACTCATTTACTAATTTATGTTTTTCAAGATGGAGACGAACTGTATTTGCAATTATTGATTCAAGTAACTTTCCCACAATAGACGTTAGGCTAATTGGCCGATAGTTTGACGCAAGTGATCTATCTCCTTTCTTAAAAATTGGTACCACATTAGCTACCTTCCATGACTCTGGCACTCTGCCTGACTCTATTGATTCATTAAATATGGTAGACAGTGGCTCGGAAAGCTCCTCTTTGCATTCTTTAAGCACCCTGGCAAACACTTCATCCGGCCCTGGGGATTTGTTTGGTTTTAGTTTTTCTAATTATTTAATTACATCCTCCCTGGTAACTGCTAAACTAGTCAACCTGTCCTCATCCCCACCCACATAGACTTGTTCGGCTGAAGGCATATTGTTAAGTTCTTCTTTAGTAAATACAGATATAAAATATTTGTTAAAAATACTACTCATCTCCTTGTCATTATCCGTTATTTGACCTGCCTCAGATTTTAATGGACCTATCCTTTCCCTAGTCTTAGTTCGATATAACTGAAAAAAAACTTTAGGATTTGACTTTGCTTGCTCTGCTATGCGAACTTCATAGTTTCTTTTTGCTTTCCTAATCTCTTTTTTAACATTTCTAACCAGATGTATGAATTCCTGTTCTAAACTGACTTCCCCATTCTTAATCCTTTTGTACCAAGCTCTCTTTTTACCGATAAGGTTCTTTAAATTCTTTGTTATCCACTTTGGGTCATTAGTATTCGATCTATTCAATTTGTTTGGTATACTACGTTCCTGTGCTTTGTTTAGAATATTCTTAAATAAGTTATATATTAAATCCACATCGAAATCCCCTTTTACGTCACCTATCGCTGGGTTCATGTCTCGCTCCAAGACCGGCCCGACACCCCATACCCAGGATTTTCCAATCTATTTGACCCAAAAAAATTCTTTGGCTATTAAAATCAGCTTTTCGAAAATCTGGCACTTTAACAGAATTTGCTCGGCCGACCGGCTTGGGTACCCTGTCAGGTACCCAAGCCGGTGGGCCGAGCGGACAGCACGCTGGACTTGTGATCCTGTGGTCCTGGGTTCGATCCCAGGCGCCGGCGAGAAACAATGGGCAGAGTTTCTTTCACGCTATGCCCCTGTTACCTAGCAGTAAAATAGGTATCTGGGTGTTAGTCAGCTGTCACGGGCTGCTTCCTGGGGGTGGAGGCCTGGTCGAGGACCGGGCCGCGGGGACACTAAAAGCCCCGAAATCATCTCAAGATCACCTCAAGATATACCCTCCTCAAACTTCTCCATCTCGGCATGGAAGGTATCTAGTTGATCTGGCTCAGCATTCTGTTGCATGAGGACTCTGAGATAGTCATCTGCAGCCTCGTTTGTTCTTTGCAACTTTTGCTTGGCCGTCTCTATGAGGTTTTCTAATACTTTGGCTGTGGCACCTGATTGTACCACCTGATCACACTTCAATTTCAATTGTCATTCAATTTTCAAGTCACATGGCCTTTGTGACTCGTGTACTGGTTGGTGTTTTGAGTGCCGTGTGCTGACTGGTGTTGTGGGTGCCGTGTGCTGGCTAGTGTTGTGGGTACTGTGTGCTGACTGGTGTTGTGGGTGCCGTGTACTGGCTGGTGTTGAGGTTGCTCTATATTAGCTGGGGATATGGGTGCTGAATGCTAACTGGTGTTGCGGGAGCTGTGTGCTGGCTGGTGTTGTGGTTGCTTTGTGCTGGCTGGTGTTGCAGGTGTTGTGTATTGGTTGGTGTTGTGAGTATTTGTGAGTTCGTTGGTGTTGTGGGTGCTGTGTCCTGATGGTGTTGTTGGTGCTGTGTGTTGGTTGGTGTTGTGGGTGCTGTGTGTTGGTTGGTGTTCTGGGTACTATGTGCTGGCTGGTGTTGTGGGTGTTGTGTGTTGGTTGGTGTTGTGGGTGCTGTGTGCTGGCTGGTGTTGTGGGTGCTGTTTGTTGGTTTGTGTTTTGTGTGTTGTGTATTGGTTGGTGTTGTGAGTGCTGTGAGTTCGTTGGTGTTGTGGGTGCAGTGTCCTGATGGTGTTGTTGGTGCTGTGTGTTGGTTGGGGTTGTGGGTGTTGTGTGTTGGTTGGTGTTGTGGGTGCTGTGTACTGGCTGGTGTTGTGGGTGCTGTTTGTTGGTTTGTGTTTTGTGTGTTGTGTATTGGTTGGTGTTGTGGATGCTGTGTACTGGCTGGTGTTGTGGGTGCTGTGTACTGGCTGGTGTTGTGGGTGCTGTGTTCTGGTTGTAGTTGTGAGTGCTGTGTACTGGCTGGTGTTGTGGGTGCTGTGTACTTGCTGGTGTTGTGGGTGCTGTGTGTTGGTTGGTGTTGTGAGTGCTGTGTACTATTTCGTTTTGTGGGTGCTGTGTGTTGGTTGGTTTTGTGGGTCCTGTGAAGTGGTTGGTGTTGTGGGTGCTGTGTACTGGCTGGTTTTGAGCGTGCTGTGTACTGGCTGGTGTTGAGCGTGCTGTGTACTGGCTGGTGTTGAGCGTGCTGTGTACTGGCTGGTGCTGTGGGTGCTGAGTGCTGACTCGTGTTGTGGGTGCTGTGTACTGGATGGTGGAGTGGGTGCCGTGTGCTGGTTGGTGTTGTGGGTGCTGTGTGCTGGCTGGTGTTGTGGGTGGTGTGTACTGGCAGGTGTTATAGGTGCTGTCAACTGGCTGAAGGTGTGAGTGCTGTGTGCTGGCTGGTGTTGTGGGTGCTGTGTGCTGGCTGGTGTTGATGATGCTGTGTACTGGCTGGTATTGTGGGTGCAGTGTACTTGCTGGTGTTGTGGGTGCTGTGTGTTGGTTGGTGTTGTGGGTGCTGTGTGTTGGTTGGTGTTGTGAGTGCTGGTTGTTGGTTGGTGTTGTGGGTGCTGTGTACTGGCTGGTATTGTGGGTGCAGTGTACTTGCTGGTGTTGTGGGTGTTGTGTGTTGGTTGGTGTTGTGAGTGCTGGTTGTTGGTTGGTGTTGTGCGTACTGTGTACTGGCTGGTGTTGTGGGTGCTGTGTGTTGGTTTGTGTTGTGAGTGCTGGTTGTTGGTTGGTGTTGTGGGTGCTGTGTGTTAGTTGGGGTTGTGGGTGCTATGTACTGGCTGGTGTTGTGGGTGCTGTGTACTGGCTGGTGTGGGTGCTGTGTGCTGGTTGTATTTGTTAGTGTTGTGTGCTGGCTGGTGTTGTGGGTGCTATGTGTTGGTTGGTCTTGTTTGTGCTGTGTGCTGGCTGGTGTTGTGGGTGCTGTGAGCTGGTTTGTGTTTTGGGTGCTGTGTTGGTTGGGGTTGTGGGTGCTGTGCATTGGTTTGTGTTGTTGGAGCTGTGAGCTGGCTGGTGTCGTGGGTGCTTTTTACTGGTTGGTGTTGTGGTTGTTGTGTACTCGCTGGTGTTGTGGGTGCCGTGTGCTGGGTAGTGTTGTGGGGTCTGTGTTCAGACTGGTTTTGTGGGTGCCGTGTACTGGGTGGTGTTGTGGGTGCTGTGTACTGGGTGATGTTGTGGGTGCCATGTACTGGCTGGTGTTGTGGGTGCTGTGTACTGGCTGGTGTTGTGGGTGCCGTGTACTGGCTGGTGATGTGGGTGCTGTGTGTTGGTTGGTCTCGTGGGTGCCGTGTGCTGGTTAGTGTTGTGGGTGCTGTCTGCTGGCTGATATTGTGGGTGCCGGGTGCTGTTTACTAGCTGGTGTTGTGGGTGCCGTGTACTAGTTGGTGTCGTGGGTGCTGTGTACTGGCTGGAGTTGTGAGTGCCGTGTGCTGGTTGGTGTTGTTGGTTC
This sequence comes from Procambarus clarkii, assembly GCF_040958095.1. Classification (NCBI taxonomy): domain Eukaryota; kingdom Metazoa; phylum Arthropoda; class Malacostraca; order Decapoda; family Cambaridae; genus Procambarus; species Procambarus clarkii. The sequence continues at coordinate 44,615,618 of NC_091162.1, read as the reverse complement.
TGTGTAAGGTCTGGTGTTGTGGGTGCTGTGTACTGGCTGGTGTTTTGGGTGCTGTGTGCTGGCAAGTGTTGATGGTACTGTGTACTGGCTGGTGTTGTAGGTGCTGTGTGCTGGCTGGTATTGTGGGTGCTGTGTGATGGCTGGTGTTGTGGGTGCTTTGTGCGGCCTGGTGTTGTAGGTGCTATGTTCTGGATGGTGTTGTGGGTGCTTTGTGCGGACTGGTGTTGTAGGTGCTATGTTCTGGATGGTGTTGTGCGTGCTTTGTACTGGCTCCTGTTATGGTACTCGCTGGTGTTGTGGGTGCTGTGTGCAGACTGGTGTTGTGGGTACCGTGCACTGGCTGGTGTTGTGGGTGTTGTGTACTGGCTGGTGCTGTGGGTGCCGTGTACTGTCTGGTGTTGTGGGTGCTGTGTACTGGCTGGCGTTGTGGGTGTCGTGTACTAGCTGGTGTTGTGGGTGCTATGTGCTGGCTAGTGTTGTGGGTGCCCTGTGCAGGCTGGTGTTGTGCGTGCTGTGTACTGGCTGGTGTTGTGGGTGCCGTGTGCTGACTGGTGTTGTGGGTTCCGTATGCTGGCTGGTGTTGTGGGTGCTGTGTGTTGGCTGGTGTTGTGAGTGCTGTGTACTGGCTGATGTGGGTGCTGTGTGCTGGTTTGTGTTTTGGGTGTTGTGTGTTGGTTGGGGTTGTGGGTGCTGTGCACTGGCTGGTGTTGTGGGTGCTGTGTACTGGCTGGTGTTGTGGGTGCAGTGTGCTGGCTGGTGTTGTGGGTGCTGTGTGCTGGCTGGTGTTTTGGGTGCAGTGTGCTGGCTGGTGTTGTGGGTGCTGTGTACTGGCTGATGTTGTGGGTGCCGTGTACTGGTTGGTGTTGTGGGTGTCGTGTGATTGCTAGTGTTGTGGGTGCTGTATGCTGGCTGGTGTTGTAGGTGTCGTGTACTGGTTGGTGTTGTGGGTGTCGTGGGATTGCTGGTGTTATGAGTGCTGTGTGCAGGCTGGTGTTGTGGGTGCAGTGGGATTGCTGGTGTTGTGGGTGCCGTGTGCTGGCTAGTGTTGTGGGTGCTGTGTATTGGCTGGTGTTGTGGGTGCCGTGTACTGGTTGGTGTTGTGGGTGTCGTGTGATGGCTGGTGTTGTGGGTGCTGTGTGGTGGCTGGTGTTGTGGGGGGCCGAGTGCTTGCTGGTGTTGTGGGTGCTGTGTGCTGGCAGGTGCTGTGTGCTGGCTGGTGGTGTGGGAGCTGTGTGTTGGTTTGTGTTGTGGGTGCTGTGTTTTGGCTGGTGTTATGGGTGCTGTGTGTTGGTTGGGGTTGTAGGTGCTGTGTACTGGCTGGTTTTGTGGGTGCTGTGTACTGGCTGGTGTTGTGGGAGCCGTGTGCTGGCTGGTGTTGTGGGTGCTGTGTGCTGACTGGTGTTGTGGGTGATGTGTACTGGCTGGTGTTGTGGGTGCTGTGTGCTGGCTGGTGTTGTGGTTGCTATGTGCTGGCTTGTGTTGTGGGTGCCGTGTACTGCCTGTTGCTCTGGGTGATGTGTACTGGCTGGTGTTGTTAGTGCTGTGTGCTGGCTGGTGTTGTGTGTTCTATGTGTTGGTTGGAGTTGTGGGTGCTGTGTGCTCGTTGGTGTTATGCGTGCCGTGTGCTGGCTGGTGTTGTAGGTGCCGTGAGCAGGCTGGTGTTGTGGATGGTGTGTACTAGCTGGTGTTGCGGGTGCTGTGTTACTGGCTAGTGTTGTGGGTGCCCTGTGCTGGCTGGTGTTGTGTGTGCTGTGTACTGGCTGGTTTTGTGGGTGCCGTGTGCTGATTGGTGTTGTGGGTTCCGTATGGCTGGTGTTGTGGGTGCTGTTTGTTGGCTGGTGTTGTGGGTGCTGTGTGCTGGCTGATGTGGGTGCTGTGTGCTGGTTTGTGTTTTGGGTGCTGTGTGTTGGTTGCGGTTGTGGGTGTTGTGCACTGGCTGGTGTTGTGGGTGCTGTGTATTGGTTGGTGTTGTGGGTGCTGTGTATTGGCTGGTGTTGTAGATGCTGTGTGTTGGATGGTGCTGTGGTTGCTGTGTTTTGGATGGTGTTGTGGGTGCTGTGTGCTGGCTGGTGTTGTGGGTGCAGTGTGCTGGCTGGTGTTGTGGGTGCCGTGTGCTGGCTGGTGTTGTGGGTGCCGTGTGCTGGCTGGTGTTGTGGGTGCTGTGTACTGGCTGGTATTGTGGGTGCTGTGTGCTGGTTGGTGTTGCGGGTGCTGTGTACTGGCTGGTGTTGTGGTTGTCGTGTACTGGTTGGTGTTGTGGGTATCGTGTGATGGCTGTTGTTGTGGGTGCTGTGTGCTGGCTGGTGTTGTGGGTGCCGTGTGCATGCTGGTGTTCTGGTTGCCGTGTGCTGGCTGGTGTTGTGGGTGCGTTGTACTGGCTGGTGATGTGGGTGCTGTGTGCTGGCTGGTGTTGTGCGTGCTGTGTGCTGACTCCTGTTGTTGGTGCCGTGTACTTGCTGGTGATGCGGATGCTGTGTGCTGGCTGGTGTTGTGGGTGCCGTGTGCTGGTTGGTGTTGTGGGTGATGTGTGCTGGTTGGTGTTGTGGGTGCCGTGTGCTGGTTGGTGATGTGGGTGCTGTGTTATTGGCTAGTGTTGTGGGTGCCCTGTGCTGGCTGGTGTTGTGCGTGCTGTGTACTGGCTGGTGTTGTGGGTGCCGTGTGCTGACTGGTGTTGTGGGTGCTGTGTGTTGGCTGGTGTTGTGGGTGCCGTATGCTGGCTGGTGTTGTGGGTGCCGTATGCTGGCTGGTGTTTTGGGTGCTGTGTGTTGGCTGGTGTTGTAAGTGCTGTGTGCTGGCTGGTGTTGTGGGTGCTGTGTGTTGGTTTGTGCTTTGGGTGCTGTGTGTTGGTTGGGGTTATGGGTGCTGTGCACTGGCTGGTGTTGTGGGTGCTGTGTACTGGCTGGTGTTGTGAATGCTGTGTGTTGGATGGTGCTGTGGTAGCTGTGTTTTGGATGGTGTTGTGGGTGCTGTGTGCTGGCTGGTGTTGTAGGTGCTGTGCACTGGTTGGTGTTGTGGGTGCTGTGTGCTGGCTGGTGTTGTGGGTGCAGTGTGCTGGCTGGTGTTGTGGGTGCCGTGTGCTGGCTGGTGTTGTTGGTGCTGTGTGGTTGTTGGTGTTGTGAGTGCTGTGTGCTGGCTGGTGTGGGTGCTGTATGTTGGTTGGATTTGTTGGTGCTGTGTGTTGGCTGGTGTTGTGGGTGCTGTGTGTTAGTTGGTATTGTGGGTGCTGTGTGCTGGCTGATGTTATGGATGCCGTGTGCCGGTTGGTGTTGTGGGTGCTGTGCACTGGCTGGTGTTGTGGGTGTTGAGTGCTGGTTGGTGTTTTGAGTGCTGTGTTTAGGTGTTATGGGTGCTCTGCGCTGGCTGGTGTTGTGGGTGCTGTGTACTGGCTGGTGCTGTGGGTGCCGTCTGCTGACTGGTGTTGTAGGTTCCGTATGCTGGCTGGTGTTGTGGGTGCTGTGTGTTGGCTGGTGTTGTGGGTGCTGTGTGCTGGCTGGTGTTGTGGTTGCTATGTGCTGGCTTGTGTTGTGGGTGCCGTGTACTGCCTGTTGCTCTGGGTGATGTGTACTGGCTGGTGTTGTGGGTGCTGTGTGCTGGCTGGTGTTGTGTGTTCTATGTGTTGGTTGGAGTTGTGGGTGCTGTGTGCTCGTTGGTGTTATGCGTGCCGTGTGCTGGCTGGTGTTGTAGGTGCCGTGAGCAGGCTGGTGTTGTGGATGCTGTGTACTAGCTGGTGTTGCGGGTGCTGTGTTACTGGCTAGTGTTGTGGGTGCCCTGTGCTGGTTGGTGTTGTGCGTGCTGTGTACTGGCTGGTGTTGTGGGTGCCGTGTGCTGACTGGTGTTGTGGGTTCCGTATGGCTGGTGTTGTGGGTGCTGTTTGTTGGCTGGTGTTGTAGGTGCTGTGTGCTGGCTGATGTGGGTGCTGTGTGCTGGTTTGTGTTTTGGGTGCTGTGTGTTGGTTGCGGTTGTGGGTGCGGTGCACTGGCTGGTGTTGTGGGTGCTGTGTATTGGTTGGTGTTGTGGGTGCTGTGTATTGGCTGGTGTTGTAGATGCTGTGTGTTGGATGGTGCTGTGGTCGCTGTGTTTTGGATGGTGTTGTGGGTGCTGTGTGCTGGCTGGTGTTGTTGGTGCAGTGTGCTGGCTGGTGTTGTGGGTGCCGTGTGCTGGCTGGTGTTGTGGGTGCCGTGTGCTGGCTGGTGTTGTGGGTACTGTGTACTGGCTGGTATTGTGGGTGCTGTGTGCTGGTTGGTGTTGCGGGTGCTGTGTACTGGCTGGTGTTGTGGGTGTCGTGTGATGGCTGGTGTTGTGGGTGCTGTGTGTTGGCTGGTGTTGTGGGTGCTGTGTGCTGGCTGATGTGGGTGCTGTGTGCTGGTTTGTGTTTTGGGTGCTGTGTGTTGGTTGGGGTTGTGGGTGCTGTGCACTGGCTGGTGTTGTGGGTGCTGTGTACTGGCTGGTGTTGTAGATGCTGTGTGTTGGATGGTGTTGTGGGTGCTGTGTACTGGCTGATGTTGTGGGTGCCGTGTACTGGTTGGTGTTGTGGGTGTCGTGTGATGGCTAGTGTTGTAGGTGCTGTATGCTGGCTGGTGTTGTAGGTGCCATGTGCTGGCTGGTATGGTGGGTGCCGTGTGCTTGCTGGTGTTTTAGGTGCTGTATGCTGGCTGGTGTTGTGGGTGCAGTGTGCTTGCTAGTGTTGTGGGTGTCGTGTACTGGTTGGTGTTGTGGGTGTCGTGGGATTGCTGGTGTTATGAGTGCTGTGTGCTGGCTGGTGTTGTGGGTGCCGTGTGCTTGCTGGTGTTGTGGGTGCTGTGTGCTGGCTGGTATTGTGGGTGCCGGGTGCTGGTTTGTGATGTGGGTACTGTATAGAAGCTGGAGTTGTGGGTGCCGTGTGCTGGTTGGTGTTGTGGGTGCTGTGTGCTGGCTGGTATTGTGGGTGCCGGCTGCTGGTTTGTGATGTGGGTGCTGTATAGAAGCTGGAGTTGTGGGTGCCGTGTGCTGGTTGGTGTTGTTGGTGCTGTGTAAGGCCTGGTGTTCTGGGTGCTGTGTACTGTCTGGTGTTTTGGGTGCTGTGTACTGGATAATCGTGGGGGTTTTGTGTGCTGGCTGGTGTTGCGGATGCTGTGTGCTGGGAAGTGTTGATGGTGCTGTCTACTGACTTGTGTTGTAGGTTCTGTGTGCTGGCTGGTGTTGTGGGTGCTGTGTGATGGCTGGTGTTGTGGGTGCTTTGTGCTGCCTGGTGTTGTAGGTGCTATGTTCTGGATGGTGTTGTGGGTGCTGTGAGCTGGCTAGTGTTGTGCGTGATTTGTACTGGCTGGTGTTGTGGTTGTTGTGTACTCGCTGGTGTTGTGGGTGCCGTGTGCTGGCTAGTGTTGTGGGTGCTGTGTACAGACTGGTTTTGTGGGTGCCGTGTACTGGCTGGTGTTGTGGGTGCTGTGTACTGGCTGGTGTTGTGGGTGCCGTGTCCTGTGTGGTGTTGTGGGTGCTGTGTACTGGCTGGCGTTGTGGGTGCTGTGTACTGGCTGCTGTTGTGGGTGTCGTGTACTAGCTGGTGTTGTGGGTGCTATGTGCTGGCTGGTGTTGTGGGTTCTGTGTGTTGGTTGGAGTTGAGGGCGCTGTGTGCTGTTTGGTGTTATGCGTGCCGTGTGCTGGATGGTGTTGTGGGTGCCGTGTGCTTGCTGGTGTTGTGGGTGCCGTGTACTGCCTGGTGCTCTGGGTGCTGTGTGCTGGCAGGTGTTGTGGGTGCTGTGTACTGGCTGGTGTTGTGGGTGCTGTGTGATGACTGGTGTTGTGGGTGCTGTGTACTGGATGGTGTTGTGGGTGCTATGTGCTGGCTGGTGTTGTGGGTTCTGTGTGTTGGTTGGAGTTGAGGGCGCTGTGTGCTGTTTGGTGTTATGCGTGCCGTGTGCTGCCTGGTGCTCTGGGTGCTGTGTGCTGGCAGGTGTTGTGGGTGCTGTGTACTGGCTGGTGTTGTGGGTGCTGTGTGATGACTGGTGTTGTGGGTGCTGTGTACTGGATGGTGTTGTGGGTGCTGTGTGCTGGCTGGTGTTGTGGGTTCTGTGTGTTGGTTGGAGTTGTGGGCGCTGTGTGCTGTTTGGTGTTATGCGTGCCGTGTGCTGGCTGGTGTTGTGGGTGCCGTGTGCTGGCTGGTGTTGTGGGTGCCGTGAGCAGGCTGGTGTTGTGGGTGCTGTGTACTAGCTGGTGTTGTGGGTGCTGTGTTACTGGTTAGTGTTGTGGGTGCCCTGTGCTGGCTGGTGTTGTGTGTGCTGTGTACTGGCTGGTGTTGTGGTGCGGTGTGCTGACTGGTGTTGTGGGTGCTGTATGATAGCTGGTGTTTTGGGTGCTGAGTGTTAGCACGTGTTGTGGGTGCTGTGTGCTGGCTGGTGTGGGTGCTGTCTGCTGGTTGTATTTGTTGGTCTTGTCTGCTGGTTTTTGTTTTGGGTGCTGAGTGTTGGTTGGGGTTGTGGGTGCTGTGCACTGGCTGGTGTTGTGGGTGCTGTGTAAAGGCTGGTGCTGTGGTTGCTGTGTTTTGGATGGTGTTGTGGGTGTTGTGTGCTGGCCGGTGTTGTAGGTGCTGTGTACTGGCTGGTGTTGTGGGTGCAGTGTGCTGGCTGGTGTTGTGGGTGCAGTGTGCTGGCTGGTGTTGTGGGTGCAGTGTGCTGGCTGGTGTTGAGGGTGCAGTGTGCTGGCTGGTGTTGTGGGTGCTGTGTACTGCGTGTTGCTCTGGGTGATGTGTACTGGCTGGTGTTGTGGGTGCAGTGTGCTGGCTTGTCTTGTGGGTGCTGTGTGCTGGCTGGTGTTGTGGGTGCAGTGTGCTGGCAAGTGTTTTGGGTGCCGTGTACTGGTTGGTGTTGTGGGTGCCGTGTGATGCCTGGTGTTATGAGTGTGGTGTTTGCTGGCTGGTGTTGTGGGTGCCGTGTGCTTGCTGGTGTTGTGGGTGCCGTGTGCTTGCTGGTGTTGTGGGTGCTGTATGCTGGTTGGTGTTGTGGGTGCAGTGTGCTGGCTGGTGTTGTGGGTGTCGTGTACTGGTTGGTGTTGTGGGTGTCGTGTGATGGGTGGTGTTGTGGGTGCTGTGTACTGGCTGGTGTTTTGGGTGATGTGTACTGGATAATGGTGTGGGTGCTGTGTGCTGGCTGGTGTTGTAGGTGCTGTGTGATGGCAAGTGTTTATGGTGCTGTGTGCTGGCTGGTCTTATGGGTGCCGTGTGCTGGCTGGTGTTGTGGGTGCTGTGTGCTGACTGGTGTTGTGGGTGCTGTGTACTGGCTGGTTTTGTGGGTGCTGTGTACTGGCTGGTGTTGTGGGAGCCGTGTGCTGGCTGGTGTTGCGGGTGCTGTGTGCTAGCTGGTGTTGTAGTTGCTATGTGCTGGTTTGTGTTGTGGGTGCCGTGTACTGCCTGTTGCTCTGGGTGATGTGTACTGGCTGGTGTTGTGGGTGCTGTGTGCTGGCTGGTGTTGTGTGTTCTATGTGTTGGTTTGAGTTGTGGGTGCTGTGTGCTCGTTGGTGTTATGCGTGCCGTGTGCTGGCTGGTGTTGTAGGTGCCGTGAGCAGGCTGGTGCTGTGCATGCTGTGTACTAGCTGGTGTTGTGGGTGCTGTGTTACTGGCTAGTGTTGTGGCTGCCCTGTGCTTGCTGGTGTTGTGCGTGCTGTGTACTGGCTGGTGTTGTGGGTGCCGTGTGCTGACTGGTGTTGTGGGTTCCGTATGGCTGGTTTTGTAGGTGCTGTGTGTTGGCTGGTGTTGTGGGTGCTGTGTGCTGGCTGATGTGGGTGCTGTGTGCTGGTTTGTGTTTTGGGTGCTGTGTGTTGGTTGCGGTTGTGGGTGCTGTGCACTGGCTGGTGTTGTGGGTGCTGTGTATTGGTTGGTGTTGTGGGTGCTGTGTATTGGCTGGTGTTGTAGATGCTGTGTGTTGGATGGTGCTGTGGTCGCTGTGTTTTGGATGGTGTTGTGGGTGCTGTGTGCTGGCTGGTGTTGTGGGTGCAGTGTGCTGGCTGGTGTTGTGGGTGCTGTGTACTGGCTGGTGTTGTGGGTGCCGTGTGCTTGCTGGTGTGGTGGGTGCTGTATGCTGGCTGGTGTTGTGGGTGCCGTGTGCTGGCTGGTGTTGTGGGTGCCGTGTGCTGGCTGGTGTTGTGGGTGCTGTGTACTGGCTGGTATTGTGGGTGCTGTGTGCTGGTTTGTGTTGCGGGTGCTGTGTACTGGCTGGTGTTGTGGGTGTCGTGTGATGGCTGTTGTTGTGGGTGCTGTGTGCTGGCTGGTGTTCTGGTTGCCGTGTGCTGGCTGGTGTTGTGCGTGCTGTGTGCTGACTCCTGTTGTTGGTGCCGTGTACTTGCTGGTGATGCGGATGCTGTGTGCTGGCTGGTGTTCTGGGTGCTGTATGTTGGTTGGTCTCGTGGGTGCCGTGTGCTGGTTGGTGTTGTGGGTGATGTGTGCTGTTTGGTGTTGTGGGTGCCGTGTGCTGGTTGGTGATGTGGGTGCTGTGTTATTGGCTAGTGTTGTGGGTGCCCTGTGCTGGCTGGTGTTGTGCGTGCTGTGTACTGGCTGGTGTTGTGGGTGCCGTGTGCTGACTGGTGTTGTGGGTGCCGTGTGCTGACTGGTGTTGTGGGTGCCGTATGCTGGCTGTTGTGTTGGGTGCTGTGTGTTGGCTGGTGTTGTAAGTGCTGTGTACTGGCTGGTGTTGTGGGTGCTGTGTGTTGGTTTGTGCTTTGGGTGATGTGTGTTGGTTGGGGTTATGGGTGCTGTGCACTGGCTGGTGTTGTGGGTGCTGTGTACTGGCTGGTGTTGTGAATGCTGTGTGTTGGATGGTGCTGTGGTAGCTGTGTTTTGGATGGTCTTGTGGGTGCTGTATACTGGCGTGTGTTGTAGGTGCTGTGCACTGGTTGGTGTTGTGGGTGCTGTGTGCTGGCTGGTGTTGTGGGAGCAGTGTGCTGGCTGGTGTTGTGGGTGCCGTGTGCTGGCTGGTGTTGTGGGTGCTGTGTGTTTCCTGGTGTTGTGAGTGCTGTGTGCTGGCTGCTGTGGGTGCTGTATGTTGGTTGGATTTGTTGGTGCTGTGTGTTGGCTGGTGTTGTGGGTGCTGTGAGTTAGATGGTGTTGTGGGTGCTGTGTGCTGGCTGATGTTATGGATGCCGTGTTCCGGTTGGTGTTGTGGGTGCTGTGCACTGGCTGGTGTTGTGGGTGCTGTGTACCGGCTGGTGTTGTGAATGCTGTGTGTTGGATGGTGCTGTGGTAGCTGTGTTTTGGATGGTCTTGTGGGTGCTGTGTGCCGGTTGGTGTTGTAGGTGCTCTGCACTGGCTGGTGTTGTGGGTGTTGAGTGCTGGTTGGTGATTTGAGTGCTGTGTTTAGGTGTTATGGGTGCTGTGAGCTGGCTGGTGTTGTGGGTGCTGTGTGTTGGATGGTGTTGTGGGGGCAGTATGCTGGTTGGTGTTGTCGGTGGTGTGTATTAACTGGTGTTGTGGGTGCTGTGTGTTAGATGGTGTTGTAGGGGTGTGTGCTGGTTGGTGTTGTGGGTGCTGTGTGCTGGTTGGTGTTGTGGGTGTTGTGTTTTGGATGGTGTTGTGGGTGCCTTCTGCTGGATGGTGTTGTGGGGTACCGTGTACTGGCTGGTGTTGTGGGGTACCGTGTACTGGCTGGTATTGTGGGTGCTGTGTATTGGTTTGTGTTGTGGACGCCGTGTGCTGGCTGGTGTTTTGGGTGTTATGTGCTGGCTGGTGTTGTAGGTTCTGTGCACTGGCTGGTGTTGTGGGTGCTGTGTTGGCTGGTGTTGTGGGTGCTGTGTGTTGGCTGTTGTAGTGGGTGCTGTGTGCTGGCTGATGTTGTGGGTGCTGTGTGCTGGCTGGTGTTATAGGTGCAATGTGCTGGCAGGTGTTATGGGTGCCGTGTGCTGGCTGTAGTTGTGGGTGCTGTGTGCTGGCTGGTGTTGTGGGTGCTGTGTGCTGGCTGGTGTTGTGGGAGCAGTGTGCTGGCTGGTGTTGTAGGTGCCGTGTGCTGGCGGGTGTTGTGGGTGCTGTGTACTGGCTGGTGTTGTGGGTGCTGTGTGCTGGTTGGTGTTTTGGGTTCTGTGTATTGGTTGGTGTTGTGGGTGCCGTGTGCTGGCTGTAGTTGTGGGTGCTGTGTGCTGGCTGGTGTTGTTGGAGCAGTGTGCTGGCTGGTGTTGTAGGTGCCGTGTGCTGGCGGGTGTTGTGAATGCTGTGTACTGGCGGGTGTTGTGGGTGCTGTGTGCTGGTTGGTGTTTTGGGTTCTGTGCATTGGTTGGTGTTGTGGGTTCTGTGTGCTGGCTGGTGTTGTGGGTGCAGTGTGCTTGCTGGTGTTATGGGTGCTGTTTTCTGGCTGGTGTTGTTTGTGATGTGTGCTGGCTGGTGTTGTAGGTGCTGTGTGCTGGCTGGTGTTGTGGGTGCTCTGTGCCGGCTGGTGTTGTGGGTGCCGTGTGCTGGCTGGTGTTGTGGGTGCCGTGTGCTGGCTGGTGTTGTGGGTGCTGTATTCTGGTTGGTGTTGTGGGTGCAGTGTGCTGGCTGGTGTTGTGGGTGTCGTGTACTGGTTGGTGTTGTGGGTGTCGTGTGATGGCTGGTGTTGTGGGTGCTGTGTACTGGCTGGTGTTTTTGGGTGATGTGTACTGGATAATGGTGTGGGTGCTGTGTGCTGGCTGGTGTTGTAGGTGCTGTGTGATGGCAAGTGTTTATGGTGCTGTGTGCTGGCTGGTCTTATGGGTGCCGTGTGCTGACTGGTGTTGTGGGTGCTGTGTGCTGACTGGTGTTGTGGGTGCTGTGTACTGGCTGGTTTTGTGGGTGCTGTGTACTGGCTGGTGTTGTGGGAGCCGTGTGCTGGCTGGTGTTGTGGGTGCTGTGTGCTGACTGGTGTTGTGGGTGATGTGTACTGGCTGGTGTTGCGGGTGCTGTGTGCTGGCTGGTGTTGTGGTTGCTATGTGCTGGCTTGTGTTGTGGGTGCCGTGTACTGCCTGTTGCTCTGGGTGATGTGTACTGGCTGGTGTTGTGGGTGCTGTGTGCTGGCTGGTGTTGTGTGTTCTATGTGTTGGTTGGAGTTGTGGGTGCTGTGTGCTCGTTGGTGTTATGCGTGCCGTGTGCTGGCTGGTGTTGTAGGTGCCGTGAGCAGGCTGGTGTTGTGCATGCTGTGTACTAGCTGGTGTTGTGGGTGCTGTGTTACTGGCTAGTGTTGTGGGTGCCCTGTGCTGGCTGGTGTTGTGCGTGCTGTGTACTGGCTGGTTTTGTGGGTGCCGTGTGCTGACTGGTGTTGTGGGTTCCGTATGGCTGGTGTTGTGGGTGCTGTTTGTTGGCTGGTGTTGTGGGTGCTGTGTGCTGGCTGATGTGGGTGCTGTGTGCTGGTTTGTGTTTTGGGTGCTGTGTGTTGGTTGCGGTTGTGGGTGCTGTGCACTGGCTGGTGTTGTGGGTGCTGTGTATTGGTTGGTGTTGTGGGTGCTGTGTATTGGCTGGTGTTGTAGATGCTGTGTGTTGGATGGTGCTGTGGTCGCTGTGTTTTGGATGGTGTTGTGGGTGCTGTGTGCTGGCTGGTGTTGTGGGTGCAGTGTGCTGGTTGGTGTTGTGGGTGCTGTGTACTGGCTGGTGTTGTGGGTGCCGTGTGCTTTCTGGTGTGGTGGGTGCTGTATGCTGGCTGGTGTTGTGGGTGCCGTGTGCTGGCTGGTGTTGTGGGTGCCGTGTGCTGCCTGGTGTTGTGGGTGCTGTGTACTGGCTGGTATTGTGTGTGCTGTGTGCTGGTTGGTGTTGCGGGTGCTGTGTACTGGCTGGTGTTGTGGGTGTCGTGTGATGGCTGTTGTTGTGGGTGCTGTGTGCTGGCTGGTGTTCTGGTTGCCGTGTGCTGGCTGGTGTTGTGGGTGTCGTGTACTGGTTGGTGTTGTGGGTGTCGTGTGATGGCTGTTGTTGTGGGTGCTGTGTGCTGGCTGGTGTTCTGGTTGCCGTGTGCTGGCTGGTGTTGTGGGTGCTGTGTACTGGCTGGTGATGAGGGTGCTGTATGCTGGCTGGTGTTGTGCGTGCTGTTGGCTGACTCCTGTTGTTGGTGCCGTGTACTTGCTGGTGATGCGGATGCTGTGTGCTGGCTGGTGTTGTGGGTGCTGTATGTTGGTTGGTCTCGTGGGTGCCGTGTGCTGGTTGGTGTTGTGGGTGATGTGTGCTGTTTGGTGTTGTGGGTGCCGTGTGCTGGTTGGTGATGTGGGTGCTGTGTTATTGGCTAGTGTTGTGGGTGCCCTGTGCTGGCTGGTGTTGTGTGTGCTGTGTACTGGCTGGAGTTGTGGGTGCCGTGTGCTGACTGGTGGTGTGGGTGCCGTGTGCTGACTGGTGTTGTGGGTGCCGTATGCTGGCTGGTGTTTTGGGTGCTGTGTGTTGGCTGGTGTTGTAAGTGCTGTGTACTGGCTGGTGTTGTGGGTGCTGTGTGTTGGTTTGTGCTTTGGGTGCTGTGTGTTGGTTGGGGTTATGGGTGCTGTGCACTGGCTGGTGTTGTGGGTGCTGTGTACTGGCTGGTGTTGTGAATGCTGTGTGTTGGATGGTGCTGTGGTAGCTGTGTTTTGGATGGTCTTGTGGGTGCTGTGTACTGCCTGGTGTTGTAGGTGCTGTGCACTGGTTGGTGTTGTGGGTGCTGTGTGCTGGCTGGTGTTGTGGGAGCAGTGTGCTGGCTGGTGTTGTGGGTGCCGTGTGCTGGCTCGTGTTGTGGGTGCTGTGTGTTTCCTGGTGTTGTGAGTGCTGTGTGCTGGCTGCTGTGGGTGCTGTATGTTGGTTGGATTTGTTGGTGCTGTGTGTTGGCTGGTGTTGTGGGTGCTGTGTGTTAGTTGGTGTTGTGGGTGCTGTGTGCTGGCTGATGTTATGGTTGCCGTGTTCCGGTTGGTGTTGTGGGTGCTGTGCACTGGCTGGTGTTGTGGGTGCTGTGTACTGGCTGGTGTTGTGAATGCTGTGTGTTCATGGTGCTGTGGTAGCTGTGTTTTGGATGGTCTTGTGGGTGCTGTGTGCCGGTTGGTGTTGTAGGTGCTGTGCACTGGCTGGTGTTGTGGGTGTTGAGTGCTGGTTGGTGTTTTGAGTGCTGTGTTTAGGTGTTATGGGTGCTGTGTGCTGGCTGGTGTTGTGGGTGCTGTGTGTTGGATGGTGTTGTGGGGGCAGTATGCTGGTTGGTGTTGTCGGTGGTGTGTATTGACTGGTGTTGTGGGTGCTGTGTGTTAGATGGTGTTGTAGGGGTGTGTGCTGGTTGGTGTTGTGGGTGCTGTGTGCTGGTTGGTGTTGTGGGTGCTGTGTGCTGGCTGGTGTTGTGGGGTACCGTGTACTGGCTGGTATTGTGGGTGCTGTGTATTGGTTTGTGTTGTGGACGCCGTGTGCTGGCTGGTGTTGTAGGTTCTGTGCACTGGCTGGTGTTGTGGGTGCTGTGTGTTGGCTGGTGTTGTGGGTGCTGTGTGTTGGCTGGTGTTGTGGGTGCTGTGTGTTGGCTGTTGTTGTGGGTGCTGTGTGCTGGCTGATGTTGTGGGTGCTGTGTGCTGGCTGGTGTTATGGGTGCAATGTGCTGGCAGGTGTTGTGGGTGCCGTGTGCTGGCTGTAGTTGTGGGTGCTGTGTGCTGGCTGGTGTTGTGGGTGCTGTGTGCTGGCTGGTGTTGTGGGAGCAGTGTGCTGGCTGGTGTTGTAGGTGCCGTGTGCTGGCGGGTGTTGTGGGTGCTGTGTACTGGCTGGTGTTGTGGGTGCTGTGTGCTGGTTGGTGTTTTGGGTTTTGTGTATTGGTTGGTGTTGTGGGTGCCGTGTGCTGGCTGTAGTTGTGGGTGCTGTGTGCTGGCTGGTGTTGTGGGAGCAGTGTGCTGGCTGGTGTTGTAGGTGCCGTGTGCTGGCGGGTGTTGTGGGTGCTGTGTACTGGCGGGTGTTGTGGGTGCTGTGTGCTGGTTGGTGTTTTGGGTTCTGTGTATTGGTTGGTGTTGTGGGTTCTGTGTGCTGGCTGGTGTTGTGGGTGCAGTGTGCTTGCTGGTGTTATGGGTGCTGTTTTCTGGCTGGTGTTGTTTGTGATGTGTGCTGGCTGGTGTTGTGGGTGCTGTGTGCTGGCTGTTGTTGTAGGTGCTGTGTGCTGGCTGGTGTTGTGGGTGCTCTGGTTACCTGGTTGATACCTGGTTGATGGGGTTCTGGGAGTTCTTCTACTCCCCAAGCCCGGCCCGAGGCCAGGCTCGACTTGTGAGAGTTTGGTCCACCAGGCTGTTGCTTGGAGCGGCCCGCAGGCCCACATACCCACCACAGCCCGGTTGGTCCGGCACTCCTTGGAGGAATAAATCTAGTTTCCTCTTGAAAATGTCCACGGTTGTTCCGGCAATATTTCTTATGCTTGCTGGGAGGACGTTGAACAACCGCGGACCTCTGATGTTTATACAGTGTTCTCTGATTGTGCCTATGGCACCTCTGCTCTTCATTGGTTCTATTCTACATTTTCTTCCATGTCGTTCACTCCAGTACGTTGTTATTTTACTGTGTAGATTTGGTACTTGGCCCTCCAGTATCTTCCAGGTGTATATTATTTGATATCTCTCTCGTCTTCTTTCTAGTGAGTACATTTGGAGGGCTTTGAGACGATCCCAATAATTTAGGTGCTTTATTGCGTCTATGCGTGCCGTATATGTTCTCTGTATTCCCTCTATTTCAGCAATCTCTCCTGCTCTGAAGGGGGAAGTGAGTACTGAGCAGTACTCAAGACGGGACAACACAAGTGACTTGAAGAGTACAACCATTGTGATGGGATCCCTGGATTTGAAAGTTCTCGTAATCCATCCTATCATTTTTCTGGCTGTCGCAATATTTGCTTGGTTATGCTCCTTAAACGTTAGGTCGTCCGACATTATTATTCCCAAATCCTTTACATGCTGTTTTCCTACTATGGGTACATTTGATTGTGTTTTGTACTCTGTATTATGTTTAAGGTCCTCATTTTTACCGTACCTGAGTACCTGGAATTTATCACTGTTAAACATCATGTTATTTTCTGATGCCCAGTCGAAAACTTTATTAATATCAGCTTGAAGTTTTTCAATGTCCTCAGCCGAGGTAATTTTCATACTGATTTTTGTGTCATCTGCAAAGGATGATACGAAGCTGTGACTTATATTTTTGTCTATATCTGATATGAGAATAAGGAAAAGCAGTGGTGCAAGGACTGTACCCTGAGGTACAGAGCTTTTCACTGCACTTGGACTAGATTTTATATGGTTGACAGTTACTCGCTGAGTCCTGTTTGACAGAAAACTGAGTATCCAGCGTCCTACTTTACCGGTTATTCCCATTGATATTCTGTGTTGGTTGGTGTTGTGGGTGCCGTGTGCTGGCTGGTGTTGTGGGTGCCGTGTGCTGGCTGGTGTTGTGGGTGCTGTGTGTTTCCTGGTGTTGTGAGTGCTGTGTGCTTGCTGGTGTGGTTGCTGTATGTTAGTTGGATTTGTTGGTGCTGTGTGTTGGCTGGTGTTGTGGGTGCTGTGTGTTAGTTGGTGTTGTGGGTGCTGTGTGCTGGCTGATGTTATGGATGCCGTGTTCCGGTTGGTGTTGTGGGTGCTGTGCACTGGCTGGTGTTGTGGGTGTTGTGTGCTGGTTGGTGTTTTGAGTGCTGTGATTTGGTGTTATGGGTGCTGTGTACTGGCTGGTGTTGTGGGTGCTGTGTGTTGGATGGTGTTGTGGGAGCTGTATGCTGGTTGGTGTTGTCGGTGCTGTGTATTGGCTGGTGTTGAGGGTGCTGTGTGTTGGATGGTGCTGTAGGAGTGTGTGCTGGTTGGTGTTGTGGGTGCTGTGTGCTGGTTGGTGTTGTTGGTGCTGTGTGCTGGTTGGTGTTGTGGGTGCTGTGTGTTGGCTGGTGTTGTGGGTGCTGTGTGCTGGCTGGTATTGTGGGTGCTGTGTGCTGGCTGGTGTTGTGGGTGCTGTGTGCTAACTGGTGTTGTGGGTGCTGTGTCCTGGTTGGTGTTGTAGGTGTCGTGTGATGGCTGGTGTTGTGGGTGCTGTGTGCTGGCTGGTGTTGTGGGTGCCGTGTGCTGGCTGGTGTTGTGGCTGCCGTGTGCTGGCTGGTGTTGTGGCTGCTGTGTACTGGCTGGTGTTGTGGGTGCTGGTTGGTGTTGCGGGTGCTGTGTACTGGCTGGTGTTGTGGGTGTCGTGTCCTGGTTGGTGTTGTAGGTGTCGTGTGATAGCTGGTGTTGTGAGTGCTGTGTGCTAGCTGGTGTTGTGGGTGCTGTGTACTGGCTGGTGTTGTTGGTGCAGTGTGCTGGCTGGTGTTGAGGATGCTGTGTGCTGGCTAGTGTTGTGGGTCCTGTGTGCTGGTTGGTGTTGTGGGTGCTGTGTGCTGGCTAGTCTTGTGGATGCTGTGTACTGGCTTGTGTTGTTGGTGCTGTGTGCTGGCTGGTGTTGTGGGTGCTGTGTGCTGGCTAGTGTTGTGGGTGCTGTGTGCTGGTTGGTATTGTGGGTGCTGTCTGCTGGTTGGTATTGTGGGTGCCGTGTGCTGGTTGGTGTTATGGGTGCTGTGTACTGGCTGGTGTTATGGGAGCTGTGTGCTGGCTGGTGTTGTGGGTGCTGCGTGCTGGCTGGTGTTGTGGGTGCTGTGTGCTGGCTGGTGTTGTAGGTGCTGTGTGCTTGCTGGTGTTGTGGGTGCTGTGTTTCTGGTGTTGTGGGTGCTATGTTCTGGATGGTGTTGTGGTTGCTGTGAGCTGTCTGGTGTCGTGGGTGCTTTATACTGGTTGGTGTTGTGGTTGTTGTGTACTCGCTGGTGTTGTGGTTGTTGTGCACTCGCTGGTGTTGTGGGTGCCCTGTGCTGGCTAGTGTTGTGGGTGCTGTGTGCAGACTGGTTTTGTGGGTGCCGTGTACTGGGTGGTGTTGTGGGGGCTGTGTACTGGCTGGTGTTGTGGGTGCTGTGTGCTGGGTGGTGTTGTGGGTGCTGTGTGCAGACTGGTTTTGTGGGTGCCGTTTACTGGGTGGTGTTGTGGGTGCTGTGTACTGGCTGGTGTTGTGGGTGCTGTGTACTGGCTGGTTATGTGGGTGTTTGGTTGCTGGCTGGTGTTGTGGGTGCTGTGTGTGTGCTGACTGCTGTTGTTGGTGCCGTGTACTACCCGGTGTTGTGGGTGCTGTGTGGTAACTGGTGTTGTGGGTGCCGTTTGCTGGTTGGTCATGTGGGTGCTGTTTACTAGCTGGTGTTGTGGGTGCCGTGTACTGGTTGGTGTCGTCGGTGCTGTGTACTGGCTGGTGTTGTGGGTGCCGTGCGCTGACTGGTGTTGTGGGTGCCGTATGCGGGTTGGTGTTGTTGGTGCTGTGTGTTGGCTGGTGTTGTGGGTGCTGGGTGGTGTGGGTGCTGTGTGCTGGTTGTATTTGTTAGTGTTGTGTGCTGGCTTGTGTTGTGGGTGCTATGTGTTGGTTGGTCTTGTGGGTGCTGTGTGCTGGCTGGTGTTGTGGGTGCTGTGTGCTGGTTTGTGTTTTGAGTGCTGTGTGTTGGTTGGGGTGTTCGGTGCTCTGCACTGGCTGGTGTTGTGGGTGCTGTGTACTTGCTGGTGTTGTGGATGCTGTGTGGTGGATGGTTCTGTGGTCGCTGTGTGTTGGATGGTGTTGTGGGTGCTGTGTGCTAGCTGGTGTTGTAGGTGCAGTGTGCTGGCTGGTGTTGTGGGTGCTGTGTGCTGGCTGGTGTTGTGGATGCAGTGTGCTGGCTGGTGTTGTGGGTGCTGTGTGCTGGCTGGTGTAGTGGGTGCTATGTGCTGCTTGGTGTTGTGGGTACTGTGAACTGTCTGGTGTTGTAGGGTGCTCTGTGTTGGTTGGTGTTGTGGGTGCCGTGTGTTGGCTGGTGTTGTGGGTGCCGTGTGCATGCTGGTGTTGTGAGTGCTGTGTGCTGGCTGGTGTGGGTGCTGTATGTTGGTAGGATTTGTTGGTGCTGTGTGCTGGCTGGTGTTGTAGGTGCTGTGTGTTCGTTGGTGTTGTGGGTGCTGTGGGTGCTGTGTGCTGGCTGATGTTATGAGAGCCGTGTGCTGGTTGGTGTTGTGGGTACTTAGCACTGGCTGGTGTTGTGGGTGTTGTGTGCTGGTTGGTGTTTTGGGTGCTGTGTATTGGTGTTATGGGTGCTGTGTACTGGCTGGTGTTGTGGGTGCTGTGTGTTGGATGGTGTTGTGGGGGCTGTTTGCTGGTTGGCTTAGTCGGTGCTGTGTATGGCTGGTGTTGTGGGTGCTGTGTGTTGGATGGTTATGTGGGGGGCTGTGTGCTGGTTGGTGTTGTGTGTGCCGTGTACTGGCTGGTGTTGTGGGGTACCGTGTTCTAGCTGGTGTTGTGGGTGCTGTGTGTTGGTTTGTGTTGTGGGCGTCTTGTCCTTGCTGGTGTTTTGGGTGCTATGTGCTGGCTAGTGTTGTAGGTTTTTGTGCACTGGCTGGTGTTGTGAGTGCTGTGTGCTGGCTGGTGTGGGTGCTGTATGTTGGTAGGATTTGTTGGTGCTGTGTGCTGGCTGGTGTTGTAGGTGCTGTGTGTTAGTTGGTGTTGTGGGTGCTGTGTGCTGGCTGATGTTGTGGGTGCCGTGTGCTGGCTGGTGTTGTGGGTGCTGTGTGTTGGCTGTAGTTGAGAGTGCTGTGTGCTGGTTGTTGTTGTAGGTGCTGTGTGTTAGTTGGTGTTGTGGGTGCTGTGTGCTGGCTGATGTTGTGGGTGCCGTGTGCCAGTTGGTGTTGTGGGTGCTGTGTGTTGGCTAGAGTTGAGAGTGCTTTGCACTGGCTGGTGTTGTTGGTGTTGTGTGCTGGTTGGTGTTTTGGGTGCTGTGTGTTGGTGGTATGGTTGCTGTGTGCTGGCTGGTGTTGTGGGTGCTGTGTGTTGGATGGTGTTGTGGAGGCTGTATGCTGGTTGGTGTTGTCGGTGCTCTGTATTGGCTGGTGTTGTGGGTGCTGTGTGTTGGATGGTGTTATAGGTGCTGTGTGCTGGTTGGTGTTGTGGGTGCTGTGTGTTATTTGGTGTTGTGGGTGCAGTGTGCTGGCTGGTGTTGTTGGTACAGTGTGCTGGCTGGTGTTGTGGGTGCCGTGTGCTGGCTGGTGTTGTGGGTGCTGTGTACTGGCTGGTGTTGTGGGTGCTGTGTGCTGGTTGGTGTTGTGGGTGCTGTGTACTGGCTGGTGTTGTGGGTGTCGTGTACTGGCTGGTGTTGTGGGTGCTGTGTGCTGGCTGGTGTGTTAGGTGCAGTGTACTGGCTGGTGTTGTGGGTGCTGTGTACTGGCTGGTGTTGTGGGTGCTTTGTGCTGGTTGGTGTTGCGGGTGCTGTGTACTGACTGGTGGTGTGGGTGCGTGTCCTGGTTGGTGTTGTGGGTGTCGTGTGATGGCTGGTGTTGTGGGTGCTGTGTGCAGGCTGGTGTTGTGGGTGCTGTGTACTGGCTGGTGTTGTTGGTGCTGTGTGCTTGCTGGTGTTGTGGGTGCTGTGTGTTGGCTAGTGCTGTGGGTGCTGTGTGCTGGTTGGTGTTGCCGGTGCTGTGTACTGGCTGGTGTTGTGGGTGCCGTGTGCTGGTTGGTGTTGTGGGTGCTGTACTCACCTAGTTGTGTTTGCGGGGGTTGAGCTCTGCCTCTTTGGTCCCGCCTCTCAACCGTCAATCAACAGGTGTACAGTTTCCTGAGCCTATCGGGGTCTGTCATATCTACATTTGAAACTGTGTATGGAGTCAGCCTCCATCACATCACACATGGGTGCTGTGTGCTGCTGGTGTTGTGGATGCTATGTTCTGGATGGTATTGTGGATGCTGTGAGCTGTCTGGTGTCGTGGGTGCTTTTTACTCGTTGGTGTTGTGGTTGTTGTGTACTCGCTGGTGTTGTGGGTGCTGTGTACTGGCTGATGATGTGGGTGTTTGGTTGCTGGCTGGTGTTGTGGGTGCTGTGTGCTGACTGCTGTTGTTGGTGCCGTGTGCTGGTTGTACTGTAGAATTCTTCTATCTAAAATATAACTGATATATAATTTGCTAAATAAATTACGGAAACTGTGAGAGAGGAAACGTACTGGGTTATATTTTATATATACGGCCTAACAACAACTAGCATATATGTAACTGTGATCACATGAAACAAAAAGGAAATAATAGTTTCCGAGCCGCTTTTCCGTTGATGGAGAGAACTGTGCCAATCCTTCGTCCTCACCTACTTCGTGAAGGACGTTGACTACGGAATTGGAAGTATACTGGTTCCAAGACACGGCTGTTATTTGCCAAAATAATGTGGCACCGCTCTCACAGATTTATGAGCGATAATAAGGCGTTGTTCACCAGAGACTCTGTGCAAGATGGCTGCTGTCGCTTCTCTCCCTGCACGCTGCTAATGGCGTCCAAGTCTCCTTCCTCCGATTGCGCATGCGCGGCTCTCGGTAGGTACCTTGAGCGTAAATGAATTTATTTATTTCGAAGTTAATTTGCACTTTCGTGCTCTCGGCAAACAAAAAAAAAAAACTTGCCCCAAGTGCGCTCCAAGTGTGCGCGATCGCGCACTTGCCCCAAGTGTGCGGGATCGCGCACTTGCCCCAAGTGTGCGAGATCGAGCGGCAACACTGAAAAGTGTATACTCTTTTCACTGTGTTGACCTTAATTTTCGGTGTACGTATTTATTTTTTTTACCAATGTGTTCGCAATAGAATGTTCTAGAAGAACATGAGTATAAAATGTCACCAAAGCATGAGTTAGACCAGCACCAAATAAAGAACTACATTGATCACTAGCCGTGAGCGCCAAATAGCAACGAAATGTTTCTTTTCAGCGTTGTCAACTGCACACTTGTTCGTCAGCGTTAAATTTGGTATCACTGAGATCGCAATAAAATTCCCATTACGGACATATGCATATAAATGTAGAATCATAATCGCGGCCCACCCACAAGAGTGTGGGAAGTGGCCAAAGTGTTACCCGTTACAGCACTTCGGCTAAACCCCTATTGAAAGGTGTATGCTCTTTTCACTGTTCGGACATTAATTTTCGATGTACACTTTTAATTTTTGTAACAATGTGTTCGCAATAGAATCTTCTAGAAGAACATAAGTATAAAATGTCACACAAGAATGCGTTAGACCGGCACCAAATAAAAAACTACGTCGATTATACTCATCGTGTCAATAATACAATGGTCTTACCACGATGATGCAATGCAACGCCGTTCTCCCAAATAGGCTATGCGGCTTTTAAACAAAACGAAAATTTCATTGCAAACATTTTTAAACTATCCATGTCGATAAAATAAAAATTGGATTTTATAGAAATATCTTTTCAAATGTCGCTTGAGTGAGGCATTTGTGTAAATTTTGGAGAAAAAAATGTCGCTCCCAAGCGACATTAGTAGGCGAAAGTGAGTAATTACTAACTCTACTAATTTGTAGAACTAATTCAATTAATGTTTCTATTGCGACGCAATATTTGCCAAATTCTTCCCACAGTCTCAATGACGCTGAGGTAGCTGCAGGCTAAAACATGAATCTCCCAACATTTAGTTGCATCAACGTTTAGTTAATTACGCTCCTTTACTAAGGACAATCGTTTATTTAATTAGTTATTTAAATAGCATATTATTGCTTATTGAATTTGTTCGTTTAGGTGTATTGACAACTACAGTGGAAAATATTGCAATGTAAAATAATTCAATGTAATATTCCTTCCTTTCATATAATGCAGTCTTAATAAGCTGACTTGCATTGTGCAAAAATATATTGCACCTTAATATAATTTAGTGACATCAGCACCTGTCACGATTCTTTACCTTCCCAATTAATTGCAAGTAAAATAAAATACTTTAAGCTCGAGAATACTTTGAGCGGGCTGCGCATGCGTATCGCAGCCGGGGAAGAAGGCGACGCCATTCAGCTACCACGCAACTCGGAAGCAATTAGCAACGTGCAACAGTGAGCCGCATCTCGATTTCGTTAAGTTACCTTAGTTTTCGTTCTTAATACTACAAGAACGGTGTCACGTTACAACGGCACATAACGGCAGTGTCCAAGGAACCAATTATATCTCAGCCCACAATTGACGTCTTATCACGGTAGCTGAAGCCGATCTGGAATCATTCCTGAATCACCGGACACTTGGCCCCGGCAACTATTAAAACCTACCTTATTGCATTGTGTACACATGTATATATTTTAGGATAGTTGTCG
Organism: Procambarus clarkii; assembly: GCF_040958095.1. NCBI lineage: Eukaryota > Metazoa > Arthropoda > Malacostraca > Decapoda > Cambaridae > Procambarus > Procambarus clarkii. The sequence goes on along the minus strand of NC_091162.1, from coordinate 44,593,562 downwards.
TTAGGCTGAGTAATTACCATCAAAATCTCGTACGTGTGCTCTAGTTTATGTTCCGTAATTATATAGGAATAAACAAATAACCTCCTCCTCGCTCTCCTCCTTCCTCCTCGCCCTCCTGCTCCTCGCCCTCCTTCTCCTTTCTCTTCCTCCTTCCTCCTCATCCTTCTCCTTCCCTCTCCTTCTCGCCCCTCCTTCCTTCTCGTCCTCCTCCTCCTTCCTTCTCGCCCTCCTCCTTCCTCCTCACCCTACTCCTCATTCCTCCTCACTCTTTGCCCTCCTCCTCCTTCCTCCTCGCCCTCCTCCTCGCCCTCCTCCTCCTTCCTCCTCGCTCTCCTCCTTCTTCCTCCTCGACCTCCTATGCCTTCCTTCTCCTCGGTCTCCTCTTTTCTCCTCGGCCTCCTCCTTCTTCCTCGCCCTCCTCGGCCTCCTCCTTCCTCCTCTTCCTCGACCTCCTCCTCCTCCTTCCTCCTCGACCTCTTCCTAAGAAAATGAATATAAATGATGAATTAACCTTTATTATGATCCTGTTTCATTTTACTAAATGTAGAAATATACTTTTATATTTCTACATTTATATAAATACCAGCAATAAAAAAAAAAACTACGTTTATGAAACATTTAAGGTTACCAAAAGGGTTCAATTTTTTTAGCCAACGTTTCGTGCAATACGTTTTAGAAACTTATTTACATCCACACAAAATTACGCATCTAATGCGTGAAAACAAACGTTGCCCCTACTTTCTAACACTTTCCAGATACGTTGTGGCAACCTGAAATTGTTTCCTGGGATGCCGACCCCATCTACTTGCTTATACATGTGCCCATCTGGGCTCACGAAGGGTGCCTCTTTAGTGCAGGCTTGGAGTAGTTTCCTCAGTATGCTTTCTGGCATGTCAAGAGTAGTGCAAGCCGGGTCACGATACACTCTGTCTGCTATCATCCCGATTGTCTCGTCCACAGGTATGTTGGTAAATAGTGACTCCACATCCAACGAGGCTCTTATCCTGGTGGCCCGTGCTCCCTGCAGTAAGTCGATAAATTCCTTGGGAGACTTCAAGCTGAAACCACAGGGTACGTAACGAGTCAACAACCCGTTGAGTCGCTTAGCCAGTCTGTATGTGGGTGTGGGTATCAGGCTGATGATTGGCCGAAGAGGGTTTCCTGGCTTGTGGGTCTTGACATTTCCATAGGCATACCCAGGTTTGTATTCCCCAACAACTTTTGGCAGGTGGAGTCCGGATTTCTTGGCGTTCACACTTTCGATCAATCTGTTTACCGTCGTTTTCAATTCGTCTGTAGTGTCCTTCGTTACCCTTTGGAATTTAGTTTGGTCAGAGAGTATGAAGTTTATTTTTGCCAGTTATTCGTCTTTTTTAAGAATGACGTATATTGGCGACTTGTCACCTCTCCGAATGACTATCTCCTTGTTCTCATGAAGGCTCTTAGCTGCCGCTTTGAGTTCGGGGGACAGTATGGTGCTTCTGTAGTTACCTCGAAACTTTCCTCCTTCTGCAATAAGTTCTGCTTGCAAGGTGTCATTAGTGGTCACCTTCATTTGCTTCTCGAGGTCGAATATATCGTCCAATAGGAAAGACGAAAGACTCCGGAAAGTGGAGTTGGAGATCCTACTGGACGATGTATTCGACCTCGAGAAGCAAAAGAAGGTGACCACTAAAGACACCTTGCAAGCAGAACTTATTGCAGAAGGAGGAAAGTTTCGAGGTAACTACAGAAGCACCATACTGTCCTCCGAGCTCAAAGCGGCAGCTAAGAGCCTTCATGAGAACAAGGAGATAGTCGTCAGGAGAGGTGACAAGTTGCCAATATACGTCATTCTTAAAAAAGACGAATATCTGGCAAAAATGAACCTCATGATATCTGTCTGCTATCGGAATGATAGCAGACAGAGTGTATCGTGACCCGGCTTGCACTCCTCTTGACATGCCAGAAACCCTATTGAGGAAACTACTCCAAGCTTGTACTAAACAGGCACCCTTCTTGAGCCCGGATGGGCACATGTATAAGCAAGTAGATGGGGTCGCCATGGGTTCTCCCCTAGGTGTCCTGTTTGCGAACTTTTACATGGGCACCATCAAGCAGAGGTCTTAGTTGACATGGGCTTGAAACCCGCCATATATTGCAGGTATGTTGACGACATTTTTACATAGGTACCTGATGCCAGATGTCTGCAGCAGCTGAAGGAGGCATTTGAGCAGAATTCTGTGTTGAGTTTCACGTACGAGATGGAGAACAATGGGAAGCTGCCCTTTCTGGATGTAACAGTCACGAAAAGGAGCGGAGGCTTCCATACTGCAGTCTACACCAAAGAAACAAACATAGGAATGTGCCTCAATGCCAATAGTGACTGCCCAGACAGGTACAAGAGGAGTGTTGTCAATGCTTACATCGACCGTGCTCTAAGCCACAGCTCAGGATGGAAAGAAGTAGAAGAACTCTGTAGGATAAGGCAAGTCCTAGTCAACAACGGGTTCTCTAACGGTTTCGTTGAATACATCATAAAAAGAAAGGTAAAACGCCATGAAACTTCTGAAGAGTCAACCAACACAACACTTGTATCCCCAATTAGACTATTTTACTGGAACTTCTTTTCGACGGCTCATAAAACAGAAGAAAGGCTCCTGAAGATATTGTTGATACGAACGTCATCCCTACAGACAAAAATCAGAAAATACAATTAATAATTTATTATAAAACCAAACAAACGGCCAATCTACTGATGAAAAACTCGCCAGACACCAAGCAGAACGCTTTGAAGGAGATCAACGTCGTCTATGCCTTTAAATGCCCACTTGGGGACTGTAAGCCCCAAAGAACTCAGTATATAGGCAAGACAACAACGTCTCTTTCCAGGCGACTAACAATGCATAAGCAACAGGGAGCCATCAAGGAACACATAATCTCTTCTCTCAACCAGACCATCACCAGAGAAATCTTAACAAACAACACAGAAATCATTGATAGGTATGGCGATAGCAGGCGGCTTGACATCAGCGAGGCACTACACATCAAAAAGTCAATACCATCAATCAACAGCCAATTAATGCACAACTATATTCTGCCTACTTCAAGACCCCGAACAAATATGGAAGCAGCAAGAGGAAGTATGGACCAATAGACCTTTCACAGTTACTTCCATTCATATGTTCACTAATCTAATTTATACCCTTTATTCCGTGTTCTGTCTTGTGTTTGTCACCTCACCTAAAACTTTTGTACCATATCACCTCATCCAATAGAGTATAAATACGAAGGAATTGTGTGTAAATTAAGTCTTTGAAAATGTAATACAAAGACTTGGGGACCTCGGCGTTCGAACAGCAACGCAAATCGCTGTTCCAGCCTTCCTGTCCTCCTTTTCAGCATCCGACGACCTTGTGAAGGAAATTCTACCTGCCCACTTACATCAGCTGGCAGGTGTACATGATCCCAATTTTACACGCTGTGCCACAGAGTGGGCCTCTCGTGCAGGCCCATCACCTCAACCACCATCCCCAAAAGCCCACAAGCAATCCAGCTGGGATGGCCCCATTGTAGACCAATTTGCTGCAGAGTGCCTGGGTGCTGCAACAACACAACACAACATTGCTCGCCTCACAGCAGTAGCAGCACCACATGCAGGGGATTTCCTGTTAGCAACCCCAATGTCGGCAACTGGCACGCGTCTCACACCACACGCCCTCCGCCTTGCTGCCCCAATCCACACCAGATATAGGTGTATTTGCGGCGAGGTGGTGGCTGACTGGTACGACCACCATGGCCTACTCTGCCAAAGCACAGGGGGATGGCACTCGAGGCACAGTGAAGTTAACGACATCATCAAGAGGAGCCTCACCACAGCTGGATGCCCAGCTGAAAGAGAACACCGTTACCTAACGCCCCGTAACTCTGATGCTCTTATTGGTCGCCCGGATGGTATCACAGTGAACCCCTGGAAGAATGGCAAGCAGTTGGTATGGGACTACACGTGCGTATCAACCCTGGCTAACACCTACATTAACCTCAGTGTTGCACAACCAGGTGGCGCTGCCACCCACAGGGAAGCAGCCAAATCCCGTAAGTATAGAGAACTGGATCACCACTACAATTTTGTCCCCATTGCTTCTGAGACACTCGGCGCCTGGGGTAAAAGTGCTACCAGTTTTTTGAAGGAACTGGGTTCTAGGCTCATTGAAACAACAAGGGACCCAAGAGCTGCAAGCTTTCTTTTCCAGCGCCTCAGTGTGGCGATATGGAGGGGAAATGCGCACTGCATCCAGGGTTCCTGCCCGCCATCTGAGGAGCTGGAGGAACTCGACAACCTATGATAACCATCTTTGTAACCCATATGTAACTCCTTATTTGTAACAAAGTTCAAATAGAGTAAATATATATATATTTTTTTTTTTTTTTTTTTTTTTTTGAGATATATACAAGAGTTGTTACATTCTTGTACGCGTAGCGTTTCGGGCAAGTCCTTAATCCTATGGTCCCTGGAATACGATCCCCTGCCGCGAAGAATCGTTTTTTCATCCAAGTACACATTTTACTGTTGCGTTAAACAGAGGCTACAGTTAAGGAATTGCGCCCAGTAAATCCTCCCCGGCCAGGATACGAACCCATGACATAGCGCTCGCGGAACGCCAGGCGAGTGTCTTACCACTACACCACGGAGACTGCTTAATATATATGTGTACATACAAAAGAATGGGGGTGGTAGGAGAAGATAATATTAGTGTTCAGTGAGAAACCACAAGGTCTCCTCTGAATATTTTTTATTTTCTTCTCCGAGGCTATGGGTCCCCACGTTGGTACCAGAGGTGGTACCCTCACAAACTTATATATATATATATATATATATATATATATATATATATATATATATATATATATATATATATATATATATACTATATATATATATATATATATATATATATATATATATATATATATATATATATATATATATACTATATATATATATATATATATATATATATATATATATATATATATATATACTATATATATATATATATGCGAACAAGCCTGAATGGTCCCCAGGACATATGCAACTGACATAGCGCTTGGGGTGTGAGTTTTCAGTTATATATATATATATATATATATATATATATATATATATATATATATATATATATATATATATATATATATATATATATATATATATATATATACACACACACAAGGGAAGGGAGTACCACCTCTGGTTGGAAGAAGGGGGACCCATAGCCTCGGAAGAAATCACACATAACGCATTAGAGGGAATGTAGGTCCCCTCCAATACAGTTTCTGTGTGCTTTTCTCCTACTACCCCTTTCCTTTTTTTTTGCTTTATTGTGTGTTTAATGGTTACAAAGTATACAAGACAAATGCCTAAGGGTTATGGATCTCTTGAAGCTCCTCCGCTTCTGGACAGGAACCGAGGACGCAGCAAGCATTTCCCCTCTGGATCGCCACACTGAGGCGCTGAAACATAAAACTGGAAGCCCTTAGGTCTCTGGTGACGTCAGTGAGCTTGGTACCCAATTCCTTGAGAAATCCCAAGGCACTCTTGCCCCAGAGGCCATGCGTCTCAGACGCTATGGGAACAAAGAGGTATTGACCTTCCAGTCTCCTGTACTTGAGTGATTTTGCCGTTTCCCTGTGGCTGGCCGCCCCACCTGCTTGATCAGCTCTGAAGGTGTCAGCCAGGGTGGATACACATGTGTAGTCCCACACCAACTGTCTACCCTCCTTCCATGAGTATATGGTGATGCCATCAGGGCAAAGTGCAGGGAAATCCGGGTTTTGGACCTCTAGGATGCGAGGTTCTCTCTCCACTGGGCACCTAGCTGAGACGAGGCTTCTCTTGATGATGTCATTGACCTCGTTGTGTCTTGCATGCCAGCCCTTTGTGCTTCCGCAATGCAACCCGTGCAGTCCATATTGGTCTGCTTCCACCCTGTTGCAAATACTCTTGTATTCAGTGTGAATTGGGGCACCAAGGCGGTTGGCCACTGCTACACGAAGGTATTCTGGATCTTTGTGCGTGCCCATTGCTGACATGGGTACTGCCAGGAGGAAGTCTCCTGCATGGGGAGCATGCACTGCTCTGAGGCGGGCTTTCTCCTTGTCTGATGTTGCGACGCTGAGCATGGCATCAGCTACTTTTTCCACTAGAGGGTGGTCCCAGCCGGACTGTTTGTGTTGTTTTGTTGGCTCTATAATGGTTGCTGGGGCTGCAAGAACATCCCACTGATTTGAACAAAAATATATATATATATATATATATATATATATATATATATATATATATATATATATATATATATATATATATATATTATTAAATATGACCGAAAAAGTAAGAATAATAATTCTAACACGAATTTTCTCAATCTTTCGTACATTACGCTTCACTGTTGGAGGTAAATCAAAAATCAATACTCCAAAATTCATTTTTATTTCTAGTCTGACGCGACACGGGCGCGTTTCGTAAAACTTATTACATTTTCAAAGACTTTAGTTCACAAATACACAACTGATTAGAACTTACGTATCTCCGATTTTATATCTACATTTGAGTGAGGTGGGAGGGGTGATGTGGCATTAACACAAGACAGAACAAGAGGGGATATTAATAGGGTATTAAAAGTATCAACACAAGACAGAACACAAACAATGGGTATTGAATAGAAGTGTTTGTAGAAAGCCTATTGGTCCATATTTCTTGATGCTTCTATATTGGAGCGGAGTCTTGAGGTGGGTAGAATATAGTTGTGCAATAATTGGCTGTTGATTGCTGGTGTTGACTTCTTGATGTGTAGTGCCTCGCAAACGTCAAGCCGCCTGCTATCGCTGTATCTATCGATGATTTCTGTGTTGTTTACTAGGATTTCTCTGGCGATGGTTTGGTTGTGGGAAGAGATTATATGTTCCTTAATGGAGCCCTGTTGCTTATGCATCGTTAAACGCCTAGAAAGAGATGTTGTTGTCTTGCCTATATACTGGGTTTTTTGGAGCTTACAGTCCCCAAGTGGGCATTTGAAGGCATAGACGACGTTAGTCTCTTTTAAAGCGTTCTGTTTTGTGTCTGGAGTCAAAGACACAAAACAGAACGCTTTAAAAGAGACTAACGTCGTCTATGCCTTCAGGAACATATAATCTCTTCCCACAACCAAACCATCGCCAGAGAAATCCTAGTAAACAACACAGAAATCATCGATAGATACAGCGATAGCAGGCGGCTTGACGTTTGCGAGGCACTACACATCAAGAAGTCAACACCAGCAATCAACAGCCAATTATTGCACAACTATATTCTACCCACCTCAAGACTCCGCTCCAATATAGAAGCATCAAGAAATATGGACCAATAGGCTTTCTACAAACACTTCTATTCAATACCCATTGTTTGTGTTCTGTCTTGTGTTGATACTTTTAATACCCTATTAATATCCCCTCTTGTTCTGTCTTGTGTTAATGCCACATCACCCCTCCCACCTCACTCAAATGTAGATATAAAATCGGAGATACGTAAGTTCTAATCAGTTGTGTATTTGTGAACTAAAGTCTTTGAAAATGTAATAAGTTTTACGAAACGCGCCCGTGTCGCGTCAGACTAGAAATAAAAATGAATTTTGGAGAATTGATTTTTGATTTACCTCCAACAGTGAAGCGTAATGTACGAAAGATTGAGAAAATTCGTGTTAGAATTATTAATCTTACTTTTTCGGTCATATTTAATAATATATGTCTACAGGAAAGACTGCTACCAAAATATACTATTATATATATATATATATATATATATATATATATATATATATATATATATATATATATATATATATATATATATATATATATATATATATATATATATATATATATTCTTATATATATATAAGATATATATAATATATATTTATATCTTATATATATATAAGATATATCTTATATATATATATCTTATATATATATATATATATATATATATATATATATATATATATATATTTATATCTTATATATATATATATATATATATATATATATATATATATATATATATATATATATATATATATATATATATATATATATATATATATATATATATATGACAATGTCAGACCACGGAGGAAAATGAAACAGGAATTTCCTTAAGTACTTTCGTATATTAAATACATCTTCAGAAGGAATGAATTTACTGATCGAGTGATGGGTACAAATAGGCAGGAGGAAGTGGTGAAGTGAGGTGAGGTACAATACTTGGACAACGCAGACGGCCCATTGGCCCATCAGATGCACCCAATTGGCCCATCCGATGTAGCCCAATGGCCCATCTGATACAGCAGACATACAAGCACAATACATAGGTAATTATAACATAAAGAGGTAAATATGTACAATGAATTAGTGAGACAAATGTTTTCCAATGATCCTACTTAAATCGCCCTTTAGCTGATCTATTAGAAATGGATCTAAGTTATATAGACCACTGCTAATATTCAAATTACTTTCTTTGGTGATCTGTATCAAAGCAGATTCAATTATGTTTCTGTTATAGGTGCTTTTACAGTTTGTTATTGAAGAAGCACTCTCCCAATCAATTTGGTGAGCTTTTTCTGACAAATGAACAAACAAAGCATTAGACAATTGGCCATGTCTTACAGAGTATTTATGTTGCGGTATTCTACATTTTAAATCTTTAGATGTTTGCCCGACATAGAACTTATTACATTCCTTACAAGGTATTTTATAAATGACGCAATTATCACTACGAGGGCTGTTCCTACCTAATAGCTTACCAACAGTGTTTTCGTAGCTAAACATTACATCTATATTAAAAAGTTTCAAGGCCTTAACAATATTCTCAAACCCAGAGAAATATGGTAAACATAACACATTCTTTGGGCGAATCCTTTCACTGCATACATTATTATAATAATGTATTTATTATAATATGCATATTATAATAATGTGGGGGAGTACGAGGTGGGGGAGTACGAGGAGACAGTGGAGCGGAGAATAGTGGGGTGGACGAGGGGATGGGAGAGTTTAGGATGGTGAGGAGGACAAGGGGACAGGGAAGAGGCGAATGGTGGGGAGGGAGAGGGGACGGGGGAGTGGGGAATATTTGAGAGGACGAGGGGGATGGGGAAGAAGGGAATTGTGGGGAGGACTGGGGAACAGGGAAATATTGCTGAGCCAAAGCAACGCGTGGCTGGGTACAGCTAGTATTCAATATAATATTAATCAATAATATTCATAGAGCACTAGTTCATGGATTTAATATTAAACCACTTGCTCTACCCGGTTTCCACTTTTCCTTAAAAAGTGGTGGTCCTTTGTAGCTATCGAAAATTAGCATTAATTTAAATGTATTACATGAGTCAAGTTTTCCCCACAGTGATGATGTTTAAAGTGGTGTAAAACAACTCTTGTTTTGGTGCCATATGCCCATCTTGAGTTAGGTCGAGGGAGGGGGAAGACGTACCGTGCGCGCTCCGTTAAAATCGTGACATTAATTAACCGGGATTCTTAGGACTACTGCCATGGATTACTGATTACAGACATAACAAAGTGCATAGTGACCCGCTGGTAAATTGAAAATAGTCATTAACAGTAGAACTTTGTGTTAAATAGAGAATAAACGGGAGACCACGTGTGAGCCAGTGAACGAGGCTTTGTGTACATGCGTGTATTAGGAAAAAAAATAGTGAACGGTGATTCGTGGAACAGTGATGTGGAATGGGTATCACAACAACATATAAGTTGGAAGTGAAGGAAAATCGTGCATAGAATATTATAAATATAGAATACTAGAAATATAGAATAGTGGCAAGAGGCGGCATCAGTGGTTATAAATCGGGTAACTGGAAACTGGTGACATCAACCTGGGACAACAAGAGGTCACCTGTACCGACCGGGGGACCAGCTTCGCTACCCTACGCTAAGTACCTGCCATAAAGTTTGAACAAAATAACATACATAATATTACAAATATACGGTATACATATAATATTATAAATATTAAACATATAAATATATACATATAATTTTAGAAAGAGTTAAAAGGACTGACATCAACAAGTGATCCATACAGTGAAACTCAAATACAACACAATACATCAGACAATGGAGAGGTGTGGCGAGTGTTCGGGAGAACTGGGAAGACGTAATGCAGGCGTAATGCGCTGCATCTGTGACTTAAGATTTCACCTGGGCTGTACAGAATTAGCTCCAGGATGCATAAAAAGGCAAGGAATTTTTTGGGTTTGCAAAGATGACAGATTAATGTTAGAGAACATAACTAAACTGATGAAAAACATTCCCGAGTCACAGAGATTATCATTCACAGACAGGCTACCAGTGATATATGCGGACTGGGAAAAGTCAACATTGGATAACGACCAAAACTCAGGAACAGATAGTTTAGAGAACCGCAGCAGTAGTGTGGAGGAAGAGGGTATTGTGGTACAAAATAACAGCAATATTGCAGAGCCAGATAATATAAACGATGAGAGCAACAGTGAGACAGAGTGCATAGATGAAGGAATTGGGACGAAAAACGGAGATGGCTCCAATAAAGAGGTAGACAAGACAGTCACAGATATAAATACCTTGAAAAACGCAAAACCGGAACACATTTGCAAATTCTACGCTAAAGGAATATGCAAATATGGAAAATTAGGAGCAAAATGCCATTTTTTGCATCCTCGAAAATGCAGGAACATGTTGGAGAGGGGTACATGCCGTTTTGGAACAGGGTGTAGATACTTCCACCCTAAATTATGTCAATTTTCAATTAGGGACAAAAAATGCTACAATCTTCAGTGTCCGGAATTTCATGTGAGAGGTACAGAGCGTTATAGACGGGAAGATCAATATGACACTACTGGAAATTTTTTAGAGGAAGGCAGAAGCAGAGTGGTAAATATAAGAGAGAGGAACAGTCAGATGGAACCACTACAGGATTACAGAGGGGAACGGAGATACCCACAAGACTGAAATTCAAATTATCAACAAGCACACAGGTACTACACCAGACAACACCCGTCCTACTACCAAAACTGGACGAATCACTTCCAAAACGACACACCCTGGACGCAAACACAGTGGCCTCCTTACCAGAGCATCAGATATTAACACCAAGTAAGGCTTCCAGCACTTCCACTAACACGATAACATCATTTATATTTGCCAACATCCAGGGTATAAAAACACGCAAATCCAACAAAGTTCACTTGATAGATGGTCTCCTTCATGAGGCAAATGCAGTGTTTGCAGCCCTAACAGAAATCCACACAAAGGACTACCATGCTGGTGAAATATGGATCTCAGAGTACAATCTTTTCAGATGTGATAGGAAACACCGGCTTCAGGGTGGGGTCAGCCTCTACATCAAAGACACACTCATCTGTACTGAGCTGCTAAACACCTCAAATGATATGGTGGAAGTGCTGATAATCAAAATAGAGATTTTAAATGTAGTTATTGTCCTTGTATATAAGTCACCGGAGGCAAACCCTCAGCAGTTTAAAGACCAACTAATGAAAATAGAACACTGCTTGGAAAACCTCACAAATCCAGCTCCGAACATCATCCTGCTTGGGGACTTCAACCTACGGCACCTGAAATGGAAGCACCTGGCTAATACAGTAATATTAGAAAGAATACCAGGAAGTAGCCTAAATGAACAGGCACATGCTAATGACCTGCTACGGATGTGCGACAGGTTTGCCTTAAACCAGCAAATAGTAGAACCAACTAGGAAGGAGAACACGCTGGACCTCATTTTCACTAATAATGATGAATTGATCAGGAACATAATGATTACAAATACCTGTTACTCAGATCACAACTTAATTGAAGTATGACAACCATGGGGAGTAGACCTTCAAAACCAGTCCAGATTCCCGGTGGAGGAGATTTCAGCAAATTCAACTTCAATAATAAACACATAAACTGGGAGCAAATAAACCAGGACTTCACAGAAATAAACTGGGAAGAACAGCTAGAAAATGCAAACCTGAACCAGTGCCTGGAAAAAATAAGCTCAGTAGCACTAGAAATATGTTCAAACCGCATACCTCTAAGAAAGAAGAGGAAGAGATGCAGATTGGAACGGGAACGTCGTTCCCTATATAGGCGAAGAAAACGAATCGCGGAACAACTTGAGAGTCACACCCTATCTCAAGAACGGCGAAGAAGGTTAGGTAGAGAAATAGGAACAATTGAACGGAAGCTACAAGAATCATACAAAACCCAGGAGAGGCAAAGAGAGCAAAAGGCCATCAGTGAAATAGAAAGAAATCCGAAATATTTTTTCTCCTATGAAAAAATCAAGATCTATCAAGATCAAAAACCACACCTAGTATCGGGCCCCTGCGAAAGGGAGATGGAACTTTCACCGATGACAACAAAGAAATGAGCGAGCTACTGAGGACGCAGTACGACTCTGTTTCCAGCGAGCCATTAAACACACTAAAGATTGATAACCCAAATGAATTTTTCATGGATACGATACCAACATCAAATCATATATCAGACGTCACCCTATCCCCACTGGATTTTGCAGAAGCCATAAACAGTATGCCTATGCACACTGCACCAGGCCCGGATTCTTGGAACTCAATATTCATAAAGAACTGTAAAAAACCACTATCGCAGGCCCTCCACATTCTGTGGAGACAAAGCCTAGATACTGGCGTTATTCCTGATATACTAAAAACAGCAGAGATAGCACCACTTCATAAAGGAGGAAATAAGGCAGAGGCAAAAAATTACAGACCGATAGCACTAACATCGCATATCATAAACATTTTTGAGAGAGTGCTAAGAAGTAAGAAATACATGGAATCACAGCATCTCCATAACCCCGGGCAACATGGTTTCAGAACAGGGCGCTCTTGCCTGTCGCAGTTGCTGGACCACTATGATATGGCATTAGATGCTATGGAAGACAAACAAAATGCTGATGTAATTTACACAGATTTCGCAAAAGCTTTTGATAAATGTGATCATGGTGTTATTGCACATAAAATGCGTTCAAAAGGAATTACCAGAAAAATAGGCAGATGGATCTACAATTTCCTGACCAACAGAACCCAATGTGTAATAGTCAACAAAATAAAATCCAGCCCATCAACCGTGAAGAGCTCAGTCCCCCAGGGTACTGTGCTTGCTCCAGTACTTTTTCTCATCCTCATATCGGACATAGACAAGAACACAACCTATAGCACTGTATCATCCTTTGCAGATGACACTAGGATCTTCATGAGAGTAGGCCACATAGAGGACACGGCGAACCTCCAGTCAGATGTAGATCAGGTCTTTCTATGGGCTACAGAAAATAATATGGTGTTTAACGAAGATAAGTTCCAGCTCATGCGCTATGGAAAAAATGAAAATATAAAAACGGAAACCACGTACAAACCTCAGGCAAATCATAACATAGAACGAAAAGGCAATGTAAAGGATCTGGGTGTACTCATGTCGGAAGACCTTACCTTTAAAGAACACAATAAAGTAGCCGTCACAACTGCAAGAAAAATAACAGGTTGGATAACAAGAACTTTTCACACTAGAGATGCTATACCGATGATGATACTTTTCAAAACGCTTGTGCTCTCTAGAGTGGAGTACTGCTGCACAATGACAGCACCTTTCAAAGCTGGAGAAATTGCTGACCTGGAGAGCGTGCAGAGATCCTTTACTGCTAGAATCCACTCAGTAAAACATCTAAACTATTGGGACCGACTAAAGAGCCTAAAACTGTACTCCCTTGAGCGCAGGCGGGAGAGGTACATAATAATTTACACGTGGGAAATATTAGAGGGGCTGGTCCCAAACCTGCACGCAGAAATAACATCCCACGAGACCAGAAGACATGGCAGGATGTGCAGAATACCCCTGTTGAAAAACAGAGGTGCAACTGGTACTCTGAGAGAGAACTATCAACATCAGAGGTCCGAGACTGTTCAACACGCTTCCACTACACGTAAGGGGCATAACTGGTCGACCCCTCACAGTGTTCAAGAGAGAACTGGATAAGCACCTCCAAAGGATACTTGATCAACCAGGCTGTGACTCATACGTCAGGCTGCGAGCAGCCGCGTCCAACAGCCTGGTTGATCAGTCCGGCAACCAGGAGTCCTGGTCGACGACCGGGCCGCGGGGACGCTAAGCCCCGGAAGCACCTCAAGGTATCCTCAAGGTAAGGTAAGGTGGTACCGCAGCCATGATACGGCATACAGCTCAGGATTCCACTCAAATGGAGGAGGTCCATGTAGTGTAACAAACACAAGTCACCTGCCCGAAACGCTTTGCGTAATAGTAGCTTTAGGTATTGTATGTACTAGCTCTATCTATAAATCTATCAATTTTTGTATAATCTCTTGTATGTATGTTCTTTACCTGAATAAACATTTGAATTTTGAAGTGCTGATACATAATTTATGACAATTCTTGAGGTGTTGTTGTTATTATCAGGTTAGTGTGACTTAATCCCCTCTCACACTCAGCAGTACTAATAGGAATAACTTGTAAACAGCTTAGTAATGGGTGTAAATCTTGGGGGATGCAGCGTCCATGATCCTCCACATAGTCTCTAAAGGCATTTAGTGAAGAGTAAGAAAAAAGCTTAAACCTCTTAGAGAGATAATATTTGAGCTTCTCCGTAATTAGGTTGTATTTCATCAGGCCTGTAGTCTTTGTCAAGGACTCACATATCACTTTGCAGTGATTTATTCATACTTTGAGGTTCAGAAGTTTTAGAGCCTTTCATGGATGTTGTCGTGAACATATGGTGCTGTAAATTGTTCACGAGACTAGTAAGAAACTGTTGATAATTAATGGAGACAATTTTCTGGTTACTTGTTATCGTAATTCCTTCAAACCTCCCATTTTCAATTGCCTTTTGAGCTTCTAAAGTTCTAGTGCCAGGTTTCTCTTTTAGTCCATGCAATAACCTTATGGTCCGTTGAATCAGTTTGTCTGCACACAATCGAAGTAGTGCGTTTCTGTAGACATTCTGACAATAATCTAAGTTCATGGAACGTGTCATACATTAGAGATAAATCCAGTAGAAACTGTTGTGAAGTTAGCTTTTTCAACAAACCGTCATAGGTTTTGATATCACTTCCAAATCCTCTTTCATCTTTCACTACGTTTCAAAATGAAAACAAAAGTTCTTCACAATTTTTCCACACTGCTGAAACTGTTCGAAACGAGATGGCTACCGACCTGGTGCTCAGAACACGGTCTATTTTGCAAATCTATTGTTCAAGTTGAGAGGCACATTCAGGTAGTGCATTCTGATTTACAGGTGATCTACTGTAAACTGAGTATAATTGGTCAATAAATGTTTGAAAATGAGAAATTCCATTAACTTCTCTCACTGAATCAACTTCTGCAAGTTCTAATAATATGTGTTTAAGACAGTGCCAGATTATTATATCATGGTAATGTTACTTGAGAATTGTTGCAACGCCAGATTTGACACGAAACATAACACTTGCCACTAGCAAATGCTATAAGGTTCTGTTTTAAATATCAAACCCATGATAATTGAGAAAGCTCAATAGACAAATAGCAATAGTTGCTGCTTTCTGATCAGGTAGTTCACTTAGTTCTAAGAACATGAACTGGGCATTACCTACCTTATCACTTTCACATTTCAAGTAAACTATCATGGTTGTTTTAATGCTCAGGCTTGCTGATTCATCAATGAGAACATAAATGTTGCAATTTATCTGATTGATATGCTGGTAAATTATATTTTTCATTTTAATGGCTATGTTAGTAATTATTCATGTAGCACTAGTGCAGGAAAGCAGTCCCATTCCAATGTCAACACCATTTTGCTTTTGTAGTTCCAGCAAGCCAAAGTGATCAGAGTATGGTCTGTCATTCTGAGCTAAATAATATGCAGAGCACAAAATTGAACAAGTTGTCTATAGATGCGAAGCCTTCATGACATCACACAATATTACAAGAACATCTTCACTAGCTACATTTGCAACACGTAAAGCAACAGTTTGAGTTGTCCATAGTTCATGATCAACAATTTGACTTCTGGGAGACTTCCAGCGTGTACTTCGATCTGCTCCATAATAGAATACTTGGTACATCTGCCACTCATTTGTTAGTCTTAAACCGTTAAAAGTGAAAAGTGTTGCATTGTTTATGTTTGCACATATTTTACACCCAAGTTTATTATCCCTGAAGTCTAACCATGGATAAGTTTCATTTTTCTTCCACATTTCTTCAGTCCAAACATCTCAACAAGGATACAAGTTAAATTTCTTTTCAAGTTAAGCACCATTACTTTCTGAATTGCACATGACCCCAGTTTGAAAATTTTAACTAAAAGCAGTCGAAACACAACTTTTGCCACTTATATTATCATTATCAGTCCCCTGGACGTTATTCTTCTTACACTCCTCATTTTGTTTACTAAAGAAGGAAGTCAACATTGTTTGCTTAGAAGAAAGTTGTGTTGATGTAGAAGTTGTCAAAACAAATGCTTCTGTATTAGAGAGAACTCCACGTTCCACCAGCCATCGCTTTACTAACGCCACTGAAGCACAGAAGCAGAGTTGCCAACTCAGTATTTCACACGACGCTAGAACAACCTCAAAAAGCAATAAATAATGTAAAGATGTGTGCAGCAGTTTTATCGTTTTACATGCCTAGTATTTAATACTAAAACATACTATTGTATGAATAAAGATACCTCTCTAATGAACTACTGCTAGAGCCATGAATATTATTACTGAATATTAATATCCAAAATGGTAGGTTGACTACTGTGTTTCCAGATTCGTACCAGTACAATTAAGTCTGTTTACTTTTTAAATATATACAAATTTAAATATCATTGTATCTTTAAGAAAACGAAGAAATATCATAACATAATTAACTTACTAGTCATGTAATACTAAGTTTTTCCTGCCTCGATCAACCATCACCCATAAGCTATCATCTCCCTTTCCCTCATCCTCTCTCCCTTTCCCCTCATCCTCTCTCCCTTTCCCCTCATCCTCTCTCCCTTTCCCCTCATCCTCTCTCCCTTTCCCCTCATCCTCTCTTCCTTTCCCCCCATTCCATCATCCACTTACAGAGGTGTCGGAGCGGCGCTCCTGTAAACTCAGGCAGCACTACTATCTCTGAATATAGGGGTATCTTGGGTGTGAGTGAGGGGTAGTACCTAAGACAGGGGACAGTTGCACCTATGGGTGGTTTGTGTGTGCTTTGGTCCCCCCCTGCACTCACCTGTGGCTCCCACCTGCGCTCACCTGTGGCTCCCACCTGCACTCACCTGTGGCTCTCACCTCTGTGTACTAGTAGTTGTGTGTGCTTCCACTGGCGGGCAAAACCAGGTGAGGGGAGCCGATGGTTTGAGGCCCTCGATGAACTAAGGCTTGTCTACCTACGCATTTGAAGACTGGACCCGGCGGACTGTGCGGAGAAAGCTACCAGAATGGTTCAATGGACATAAAGGAGGACCAGCAGAGCGTGGCGGAGCGCAACTAGTTCGCAGTGAGGCACC
Organism: Procambarus clarkii; assembly: GCF_040958095.1. NCBI lineage: Eukaryota > Metazoa > Arthropoda > Malacostraca > Decapoda > Cambaridae > Procambarus > Procambarus clarkii. Next base: position 44,575,996 of record NC_091162.1, on the reverse strand, counting down.
CGGGACACTGCTGGCCATCCTCTGCGTCCTAACCTGTCTCCTGCCGTTTTTCCACTTGCTGCTGGAGCCAGACAGTCCGGGACGAGAGAGTGAGGCTGATGATACAACTCTCCCTCGCTGTAATCCAAGTCAAGCGCAGGTCATGACCCCAATCCGTTTATTGAAGTCATGTTCATCTTCGACCACGAAGGACGAACATCATAATCAACATCATGTCTGAATAATTCTAGTTGGATTCCCATTCCATTAACTCAAAAAACTTTTCTCAGACAAGTAGGTTCCCGTACCCTTTCTAAAGTGAAATTAACCAGCTTGTACATAATGATACGAGTTCTGATCTGTTCCAACAGTTTCAAAACCCTGTGTATCTCTTCACTGTATAAGTCACTAACGTACTTTAAAGCGACGAGCAGAACAGCCCAGAGTAACACTAGAGGGAGCCTCGCCGGTGCTTAATGTAGCTGAAGGATGACATTCCTGCACCTGTTGCTGATGCTTCGTATTATAAGTTCCAGAGACAAGTTTCCTTTATTTCCTGTATTGTTGTCTTGCTGTTACGGCCTCAGGTCGCTCCTAACTTCAACTTTCAAGTTTCTTTGACAAGTTGATCTAAAATTACTCTAACATCATTGTTCGAAATTGATTCGGTCCTTGATTGAAATTGATTCGGTCCTTTTGTCCTTGGTGACAAAATGTACGTTTCTCAACGATATAAATACAACATATTTATGATTTTGATTCCCATAACGTTGGAGAGTAAGTCTTCTTGCACCTCAGCCAACTACTGTATTCACTGCTTTTTCTATTTTTGTGCTGTGTGTAGAAAGTTACTGGTGTTAATAGTCACTCCGGCATCCAGATTGTCTATACAAGTTATGGGGGAAAACAGTGGAGTACTTCGCTCGTGTCATCCATCCTCTCCGAGTTAACTCTATTGATGCTGACAATCTATATCCTGTCTTTAATCTAAGTTGTGATCAGCTATATCAAGCTTTGTTCGACGTCTTTTGTTAGAAAGTGCCTCGAACTTGCTTGAATAAATGGCTAGTAAAGACTGGAACGACCTCTTGATAACTCCGGGGTCTTTCTTCAACCTAAAATATTTATATGTGCTGTCCTATTGAACCATTATACATTGTTTCCAGAACTCTTCCTTAAATTGAATTTTTCTTCTTGATTTCTTTAAAAAATCTACAAATTATTGATTCTGTCTGTCTGTCTGTCTGTCTGTCTGTCTGTCTGTCTGTCTGTCTGTCTGTCTGTCTGTCTGTCTGTCTGTCTGTCTGTCTGTGTCTGTCTGTGTCTGTCTGTGTCTGTCTGTGTCTGTCTGTGTCTGTCTGTCTGTCTGTCTGTCTGTCTGTCTGTCTGTCTGTCTGTCTGTCTGTCTGTCTCTCTCTCTCTCTCTCTCTCTCTCTCTCTCTCTCTCCCTTTTTCTCTTTCTCTCTCTCTCTCTCTCTCTCTCTCTCTCTCTCTCTCTCTCTCTCTCTCTCTCTCTCTCTCTCTCTCTCTCTCTCTCTCTCTCTCTCTCTCTCTCTCTCTCTCTCTCTCTCTTTCTTTCTCTCCGCTCTGTCTCACTACACAATATTTTCCTACTAACCTGGCTGTCTCGCTGGTGCGACATAGAAGTTCTCGTTAGCGTCAGAACCGCTTATGGTTTCCATCAGGATGCCTCCGTCCCTAATTATTCCTATTGTTGCCATTCTGGAGCGTTGTTAGATCTCTGGCGGTAATTATGCTCCATCATCTGGCGGTCTTCAGAACACACTCTTCAGCCTCCTACTGGTATTCATTTTAATTAGCTCGGAGAGGCTCAGTATAACATATATTCAAGTGATTTTTCCGTGATTAAAAGATGTAGTAAGCTTCACTGGGGACACGTTGACATCTTTTCATGTTAAAAATACTGTTTCTTGTTTGTAATTATATTATTTTACCACTCTTAATGCAGAATATCATTTATTTGAATAAAAAACTTTGTAAAAAGGATTTCTGTTCACTTGTATTTCAAATAAATATGCTTAAACATCTATTTTATAATAATAATAATAATAATAATAATAATAATAATAATAATAATAATAATAATAATAATAATAATAATAAATAATAATTATAATAATAATGACGGTACACAATGAAATCACAATAACGTGTAATAATGAAAGTACCTAATAACGCCATACACAATAAGGAATAATTCAACCGTCTGGGAAGGACGTTGATTCGATCCCACCGTCCTGCCTCAATGCTTTCTTCTCAATGACAGAAAACTATAAACAAAGCTATGAGTTAGAGCAGCCCCATGTAGTGAGCAGCAAAGTTAATGTGCCTTGCGTGCAGAATCTCCAACACAGAAGAATCGTAGCTAGTCTGTTGTTTATTTTACAAAGCTCAAAAGAACAATAACCCCCATTTACCTTCCCTACAAATCCAGCCTTCAGGCATAAAGTACCAAGCATGAGGTATTTTATTAGGCCAAAAGACAGATGTTCCATTGTAACGAACAGAGAAATTTCAAATTTCTTACCACCCACAATATGGAAAATGCAGCCCCTCCTTCTGTTCAGATAGTACTTTTTAGTAACTATGTAAACCGTTGTAGAGGTGACCCACGTGTTACAACAATAGCACAGTAATATTTCACCTGGAACTGTCGTCGTAGGGAGAGGTAGGGCTGGTAGGGCAGGTGGAGCAAGTCTAGGCTCCTCAGGAAGGATAGGACAGAGGGAGTCAATGCCTCTTTAGGGGTCCTATAGGCACATATCCTAAGTGCCAGTGGTGCCGGGTAGGCGTCGTCCGCGCGGGGTCACATGCAGTTCAAATCTGGCCCACTCGGCCTGCGCGGGGCTGCTGCGCGGGTAGGCTGTGCGCCGTCGCCGTCCACCAATCAGGGCACAGCCCTGCCTATACTGTAAAATGTCTCCTTTGGCGGCCACTTTGAATGTGGTTCCCTCTACACCGTTGTACATATATAGATAATTAGAAAGTAGACTTTTGTACTATTGAATTTGGACAAACCGGAAAAGATTTTGCATTTATGTTGCGAATAAAACCTAACCTAACCTAACCATCCTGGACCTAAGACATGCTCTCTGAGGCCTAATGTAGTACAAATATATACTCTACTAGGCCAAGGTATATTTATGAAAACCGAGATTTATGAAATCTTATGAAGATAATCCTTAGTTTGGTTGTGACGGAGCTTTAATCATGTGTCTTGAATGTCTTAAGGCATCTTTATCAATATATGTGAGTTGAAATATGTTACTGAATATGATATAAATGGTGAGATCAACGAGTATATATATACGAATCTTTCTATTCTTATTATGTTTTTCTTCACTTGAGATAACAGTTGACAGATTAACTCTCCAAAAATCATTTTACAATTGTATTAAGGCCTGACGCTAGAAGAGGCGTTTCGTTGATCCTTGTCAACAAGCAAAGTACGCAAAACAAAGCAAAGTACGCAAAACAAAGCAAAGTACGCAAAACAAAGCAAAGTACGCAAAACAAAGCAAAGTACGCAAAACAAAGCAAAGTACGCAAAACAAAGCAAAGTACGCAAAACAAAGCAAAGTACGCAAAACAAAGCAAAGTACGTGTGAATACAATTTTAGATCAGGCGAATGTCCACCCGTTGACGTGGTGAAGCAGTTCACTGTGATCCAAGTGGCTGACCAATTCTGCTTGACGGTAGAGCGACGGTCTCGCTTCATGCGAGTCGGCATTTAATTCTCGACTGTCCAAAGGGTTGGGCACCATTTCTTTAGGCTCGTCCCATCCCATATTCTTATCCTGATCCCTTCCAAGAGTTCTATAGTCGTAATGGCTTGGTGCTTTCTCCTGATAGGTTTTCTCCCCCTTTCCTTCCTTTATACTACCCACTCATGACAGCACCAAACTGCACGAAGTACCTCCTCAGCAGCTCCTCCGGGAATTTATGTGGCCCATAATTATCTCTGACGTAGGTGAGGGCACCACTCCGGTCGGAGATGACCACCGAACTAGCAGCATCCAGCAGTTGAAACGACAGCCCTTCATAACGGCACAAAAACACCCTGTAATCCTCCGTGGCAGCAAATTTCACCACAGTCCGATGAGAAGAGACGAACTCCACTCCATAGACGACAGCCACGTCCACACGCAGCATCTCACATAATACCAACTCTACTGTAGGGTAGTCATCCTTGGCAGTAAACTCTAGGCCTGCCTGCTAGAAAATAACACTATGCCTACCTGCTAGAAATAACACTATGCCTTCTTGCTAGTAATAAAACTATGCCTACCTGCTAGTTTTTTTTATTTTTACAACCAGAGCATACAAATTGGTACAATAAATTATTTACATAAAAAACAACACTCAATGAAAATAAACAAGAGTACAAAATCACAGGCTTGAAAACTTACAAAAAGACATAGAACACTTATCACATATGTTTACACTTAGTACAGATACAATACACAACATACACAATACAATACACAATATACAAAATACAATACACAACATACAAAATACAATACACAACATACAAAATACAATACACAACATACAAAATACAATACCACATACAATATACAATGTACAAAACACAATAACCCTGCACCAGAGCAAATCTCAGAACACACAGGAAAAATACACATGTTATGTATAAAAAATTAAATACAAGAAAGCAAGAGAAGTGAGGAACAAAACAAAAACCCAAACCCGGACTACAAATCATTAAAATGAACACTGAGCATAGCACATGCACTTATGGTGCAGTTAGAGTCCTCCGGGAACTCAAAAATGGTAGCCGAAGATAAACAAGAACAAAACATTTAACATATTTCTCATATTTCTGCAGAAATGATGCCCTCGGGAAGCGGATACAGTATGCCTCCCACAACAGCCACTCGTCAGCTGGAATCAGACCAGGCGTCTCCCGGGGGGGGGGGGGTGCAACATGAACTCAGGAATGCCAGTGACGAATTTCCGTGCACTAGTCACCCATACTGTTGAAGGACACCACTGGACCGGCATGATCCGCTCCATCGCATCCGAAGACTCAGAATCAAACTCTACAGTTGGCTCCGACGAGGCAACCCCCCCCACCCCCCACTCCCAGCTTGGGCCGGCAACACGGGGGAGTGGCACCACGGGGAAAGCACACCCAACATCCTGCAACGGCACAGATACAGAGCCCCCACGACGAACGTCCTTCTTGAGGACCATCACAGGGTCCTGTCCTTCAGCAGCCACCCCAGGAGGAGGGATCACTTCCCACAGCGGAGAGGGCAGAAGGAGTCTCAAAGGCCAAGACAGAGACATTCGTATTGGCGCCAGCAGCAGGCATGTGAACCTCTGCCACCACCGTCGTAGTTGACACCGCACCCCCAGGAAGCTCCACATCAACACCTGCAGACCCGCAAGCATCAAAGTCCCCCCACATCGGCCCAGGCAGAAGGAGAGGAACGCCGCGAACGTTTGGGATCCGGCCGTACGCCGTCAGAGCCGGAGGCAGAACCGAAGCATGGAAAGCACAGGGAAGACGAACTTTCGCATGGAGCAGGTCTTCAGCATCCACAACGACATGGGGAACCGGCCCCAACACAGCAGGAGGTGGGGATGTAGAGAGAGGAACTGCAGGACAACACGAAGGAGTAGGTGCAGGATACGGAGAAGATGGAGACGGGGAGAGAGAGCAACCGGCAGATCCACAGCAGAACTATTCACTTCCAGCAACAGTACACACAACCGATGATGGCACATCCACCGGCGCACGAACAGGCACGAACTAGGAGCAGGCACCTCATCCGACACAGGGAGAGCTGCACAGCAGCCACGGGCTAGTCTATTGGTGCACCCACCAGGTCCTCATCCACAGCCAGTTCCGGGAAATCCTCGTCTCGAAAAAGATTTGCCTGTGTGATGACATCCACCGAGCAGCCAGTAACCAGGTGGCCAGACAACCCACAGCGGAAGCACGTGCGAGGCTGCTGTGCATAGTAGACGCGGATGTAATAACCCATTAGTCTTACTGAGAACAGGATGTCCGACTGTAGCCGCATCCCCAGGGTGCGTATACTAGTTCGGATGCCCCCGAGTTTTCCAGAGGAAATCATATTCAACCTCACACTCACATCTGCACCATACCTGAAGTACCTCCTCAGCAAGTTTTCCAGGAACTCAAGTGGTGCACCATGAACCCCGACGAATGTGAGGGCACCATTCCGGTCGGAGATCACCACCTACCAGACCAGCAGCATCCGGTAGTTGAAATGACCACTGCTCATAACGGCGTAAAAACAGCTTTTAATCCTCCGCATCAACAAACTTCACCACAGTCCGATGAGACGAGACGAGCTTCACTCCATAAATGGCAGCCTTGGCCACACGTAGCATCTCACATAACACCAGCTCCACTGCAGGGTAGTCAGCCTTGCCAGTAAATTCTAGGCCGACAGAGGTTTAGCAGTCTCGGTGGTGTAGTGGTAAGACACTCGCCTGGCGTTCCGCGAGCGCTATGTCATGGGTTCGTATCCTGGCCGGGGAGGATTTACTGGGCGCAATTCCTTAACTGTAGCCTCTGTTTAACGCAACAGTAAAATGTGTACTTGGATGAAAAAACGATTCTTCGCGGCAGGGGATCGTATTCCAGGGACCGTAGGATTAAGGACTTGCCCGAAACGCTACGCGTACTAGTGGCTGTACAAGAATGTAACAACTCTTGTATATATCTCAAAAAAAAAAAAAAAAGGTGAGCTCACAAAATGGGGAAGATGGGACCCCCTCCCCCATCACTCAAGCCACGTCAGCAACCATACCAGGGTCCGTTTGCTACATCAGGCGAGCAACGACTCATGCCTCCTTGGAAGACTTGCTAGTAATAATGCTAAGCCTACTTGCTATGATTCTCAGTAAAGCGCATTCCTGTACTGAAACCCCACCCCTCCCAGTGGGTCAGTACAGGCATGACACCTACTTCTTGGTATGAGAGTTATTCCTCATTCTTGAACACTCCGGACTGACATAAGAGGTAATAGTTTACACGGTAAACCAGAGGTTATAATGTGAAGGAGATATCAGGTTTGAGGCACTTATATTACAGCACTAAATCCGAATCTGGGGGACATGGCGGCCGCAGAAGGCGACCTGATAAAGAACAAGGTGGAGGACGTCATCGTTATCCAATAGGAGGAGGCAGAGCCGTGCCGTAGAAGGAGGTAAGACCCTTGTGGAGCCAAAACCAACTTCAGTCAAGACTGGAAGAAGTTTATGAATCTTGCAAGAGGATCTCGTCCATTGGAGGAGGACGAAGGTGTGCCGGAGAATACATACCAGTCAGTAGCGCCTCACACTAAGTCAAGGAAAACTTTATATTACCGACAGAGGCGGCCAAAAAGAGGGCTTGAGGACTGCCCAGGGAAGAGGAGATCCCGAGTCTCAGGTTGTTTTAGCAGACGTCACGCCCTCGCACCCACTGCGAGGTAAGCGCTTGGGTTACGCATACTAGCTCTCTACTCTGGAGCGAAATGTATGTTTGTTTATTGATTTATATATATACATATATAAGAGTTATTACATTCTTATTCAGCCACTAGCACGCATAGCGTTTCTGGCAGGTCCTTAATCCTAATTTTCCCCGGAATATGAATCGCCAAATCGATTAACCTGGTACCATTGATAAGATGGTGGCAACAGCTACAATTTCCTCATAAAATGTATATATGTTTGCATCCTAATATTTCTCATATGTGACAAAGGAGGGCAGGCCTATTAAATCCTTCTATGGGTGTTATTATCTTGAAAGGCTTGGGTCTCGAGTACTATGAACGTCTCGAAGACGAACGTCTCGTCTTCCTGCCTTCCTCTTGTGCTGGAGACACTGGGTTACGAGGGGGATAATAACGCTCGGAAGCCGTCAGCTGTGTCTTCCGAGACGCTTCAGTATCCCACTGGCAAAGCTTATACCAGATCGCAGCGATACCTCACACTCCCGCCTCTCAGGTCTTTTGAGGTAGAGGGTTTTCCTCCGTCGAAGCCAGTTATGACCGGCCGGGGAGAAAAGCTCGCAGCACTGCTTTGATATTGTGGCAGATAGGACCCCGTCTCGTGTTTTTTTTTATTATCTAAAGCTTCTTGGAAACTTCTTCAATACACGCAGTGCCGGTATTTTATTATCATATTTGCACAAACAATTTGAATGCATTGATATAAATATCCTACAACACCAAATATTAATATAAAGTTACATATGTTAAGCATACGACTTCCTAGTTGGTGAATATAATGTAACATCATGCTGGATAAAACCACCCGTCACTGTGTCACTGTGACATCATGCTGGATAAGACCACCCGTCACTGTGACTCTTCTCTGTGTCACCGTGACATCATGCTGGATAAGACCACCCGTCACTGTGCCACTGTGACATCATGCTGGATAAGACCACCCGTCACTGTGGCATTCTCTGTGTCACTGTGACATCATGCTGGATAAGACCACCCGTCACTGTGACTCTTCTCTGTGTCACTGTGACATCATGCTGGATAAGACCACCCGTCACTGTGGCATTCTCTGTGTCACTGTGACATCATGCTGGATAAGACCACCCGTCACTGTGACTCTTCTCTGTGTCACTGTGACATCATGCTGGATAAGACCACCCGTCACTGTGACTCTTCTCTGTGTCACTGTGACATCATGCTGGATAAGACCACCCGCCACTGTGACTCTTCTCTGTGTCACTGTGACATCATGCTAGATAAGACCACCCGTCACTGTGCCACTGTGACATCATGCTGGATAAGACCACCCGCCACTGTGGCATTCTCTGTGTCAATGTGACATCATGCTGGATAAGACCACCCGTCACTGTGACTCTTCTCTGTGTCACTGTGACATCATGCTAGATAAGACCACCCGTCACTGTGACTCTTCTCTGTGTCACTGTGACATCATGCTAGATAAGACCACCCGTCACTGTGCCACTGTGACATCATGCTGGATAAGACCACCCGCCACTGTGGCATTCTCTGTGTCACTGTGACATCATGCTGGATAAAACCTCCCGCCACTGTGGCATTCTCTGTGTCACTGTGACATCATGCTAGATAAGACCACCCGCCACTGTGACATTCTCTGTGTCACTGTGACATCCTGCTGGATAAGACCACCCGCCACTGTGACATTCTCTGTGTCACTGTGACATCATGCTGGATAACACTACCCGCCACTGTGACTTTCTCTGTCTCACTGTGTGACACACTGACAGATTTATTTTCTGAAGCACTGTTGATGTCTAGAGACAAAATGACACTATTAGAGGAGATAAGTAAGCTTCCTAAATTGTCTCATAATTAATTTGCAGGAAGCACGTCCACGCAGAACTGGGTATTTATTGGTCTGTCTTTTTTCCAAACTTATGTAGTTTAACTGTTTTATGTATTGATGAATTGAAAGTTCATTTTTTTTTTAAACAGGTCGGAATTTTCTTATTCTATTCTTCTATTTGTTTCTATTATTGTTACTAATATTACAATAATTTTGGTTGTTATTATTTATTAAAAATATCATATTATACAAATATTAATAGTAAAAACAATATTATTTTCACTGTTATTATTATTATAAAAAATACAGAAAACTTTAAGAGAGAAGGTAACAAGAGGAAGAACAGGAAAACCGGCCGAAGAACAAGAAATGATGAAGAGCGTTAAGAACACTATTTAAAAACAATAATAAATCCTTGAATGTGAACAACCTCTCCGTCTCCGAGGCAAACACGGCCAAGCGTTGAAGTGCTGGGGAGATCCTGTTAGTGTACTCTGAGCCCCGTGGCCCTCCCTGTTTACTACACTAGTACACAGCACCCACAACACTAGTCAGCACACACAGCACCCACAACACCAGCCAGTACACGGCACCCACAACACCAGCCAGTACACGGCACCCACAACACCAGCCAGCACACAGCACCCACAACACCAGTCAGCACACACAGCACCCACAACACCAGCCAGTACACGGCACCTACAACACCAGCCAGCGCACGGCACCCACAACACCAGCCAGTACACGGCACCCACAACACCAGCCAGTACACGGCACCCACAACACCAGTCAGCACACAGCACCCACAACACCAGCCAGCACACAGCACCCACAACACCAGCCAGTGCACGGCACCCACAACACCAGCCAGCACACAGCACCCACAACACCAGCCAGTACACGGCACCCACAACACCAGTCAGCACACACAGCACCCACAACACCAGCCAGTACACGGCACCCACAACACCAGCCAGCACACAGTACCCACAACACCAGCCAGTACACGGCACCCACAACACCAGCCAGTACACGGCACCCACAACACCAGTCAGCACACAGCACCCACAACACCAGCTAGTACACAGCACCCACAACACCAGTCAGCACAGAGTACCCACAACACCAGCCAGTACACAGCACCCACAACACCAGCCAGTACACCAGTACACGGCACCCACAACACCAGCCAGCACACAGTACCCACAACACCAGCCAGTACACGGCACCCACAACACCAGCCAGTACACGGCACCCACAACACCAGCCAGTATTCGGCACCCACAACACCAGCCAGCACACAGCACCCACAACACGAGCCAGCACACAGCACCCACATCACCAGCGAGCACACAGCACCCACAACACCAGCCAGCACACAGCACCCACAACGCCAGCCAGAATAGGGCACCCAAAACAGCAGCCAGCACACAGCATCCACAACACCAGCCAGCACACAGCACCCACAACACCAGCCAGCATACAGCACCCAAAACACCAGCCAGCACACAGCACCCACAACGCCAGCCAGCACACAGCATCCACAACACCAGCCAGCACACAGCACCCACAACACCAGCCAGCATACGGCACCCAAAACCCCAGCCAGCACACAGCACCCACAACACCAGCCAGCACACAGTAACCACAACGCCAGCCAGCACACAGCATCCACAACACCAGCCAGCACACAGCATCCACAACACCAGCCAGCATACAGTACCCAAAACACCAGCCAGCACACAGCACCCACAACACCAGCCAGCACACAGCACCCACAACACCAGCCAGCACACAGCACCCACAACACCAGCCAGCACACAGCACCCACAACACCAGCCAGCACACAGCACCCACAACACCAGCCAGCACACAGTACCCACAACACCAGTCAGCACACATCACCCACAACACCAGCCAGCACACAGCACCCACAACACCAGCCAGCACACAGCACCCACAACACCAGTAAGTACATGGCACCCACAACACCAGCCAGCATACAGCACCCACAACACCAGCCAGCACACAGCACCCACAACACCAGCCAGCACATAGCACCCACAACACCAGCTAGCATACAGCACCCACAACACCAGCCAGCATACAACACCCACAACACCAGCCAGCATACAGCACGCACAACACCAGCCAGAGCATAGCACCCACAACACCATCCAGCACACAGCACCCATAACACCAGCCAGCACATAGCACCCACAACACCAGGCAGTACACAGCACCCACAACACCAGCCAGCTTACAGCACCCACAACACCAGCCAGCATACAACACCCACAACACCAGCCAGCATACAACACCCACAACACCAGCCAGCACACAGCACCCACAACACCAGCTAGTACACGGTACCCACTACATCAGCCAGCATACAGAACCCACAACACCAGCCAGCACATAGCACCCACAACACTAGCTAGTACACAGCACCCACAACAACAGCCTGCACACAGCACCCAAAACACGAGCCAGTACACAGCACCCACAATACCAGTCAGCACACAGCACCCACAACACCAGCCATCACACAGCACCTACAACACGAGCCAGCACACAGCACCCACAACACCAGCCAGCATACAGCACCCACAACACCAGCCAGCACACAGTACCCACAACACCAGCCAGCACACTGCATCCACAACACCAGCTAGCATACAGCACACACAACACCAGTAAGTACACAGCATCCACAACACCAGCCAGCATACAACACCCACAACATCACCCAGCATACAGCACCCACAACACCAGCCAGTACACAGCACCCACAACACCAGCCAGCACACAGCACCCACCACACCAGCCAGCACACAGCATCCACAACACCAGCCAGCATACAACACTCACAACACCAGCCAGCATACAGCACCCAAAGCACCAGCCAGCATACAGCACCAACAACACCAGCCAACACATAGCACCCACAACACCAGCCAGTACACAGCACCCACAACACCAGCCAGCACACAGTACCCACAGCACCAGCCAGCACACAGAATCCACAACACCAGCCAGCATACAGCACCCACAACACCAGCCAGCACACAGCAACCACAACACCAGTCAGCACACAGCACCCACAACACCAGCCAGTACACGGCACCCACAACACCAGTCAGCACACAGCACCCACAACACCAGCCAGTATACGGCACCCACAACACCAGCCAGGACACAGTACCCAAAACACCAGCCAGCATACAGCACCCACAACACCATCCAACACACAGCACCCACAACACCAGCCAGCACACAGCACCCACAACACCAGCCAGTACACAGTACCCACAACACCAGTCAACACACTGCACCCACAACACCAGCCAGCACACAGCACCCACAATACCAGTCAGCACACAGCACCCACAACACCAGCCAGCACACAGTACCCACAACACGAGCCAGCACACAGCACCCACAACACCAGCCAGCATACAGCACCCACAACACCAGACAGCACACAGTACCCACAACACCAGCCAGCACACTGCATCCACAACACCAGCTAGCATACAGCACACACAACACCATCCAGTACACAGCATCCACAACACCAGCCAGCATACAACACCCACAACATCAGCCAGCATACAGCACCCACAACACCAGCCAGTACACAGCACCCACAACACCAGCCAGCATACAGCACCCACCACACCAGCCAGCACACAGCATCCACAACACCAGCCAGCATACAACACTCACAACACCAGCCAGCATACAGCACCCACAGCACCAGCCAGCATACAGCACCAACAACACCAGCCAACACATAGCACCCACAACACCAGCCAGTACACAGCACCCACAACACCAGCCAGCAAACAGTACCCACAGCACCAGCCAGCACACAGAATCAACAACACCAGCCAGCATACAGCACCCACAACACCAGCCAGCACACAGCACCCACAACACCAGTCAGCACACAGCACCCACAACACCAGCCAGTACACGGCACCCACAACACCAGTCAGCACACAAAACCCACAACAACAGCCAGTATACGGCAACCACAACACAAGCCAGGACACAGTACCCAAAACACCAGCCAGCATACAGCACCCACAAAACCAGCCAACACACAGCACCCACAACACCAGCCAGCACACAGCACCCACAACACCAGCCAGTACACAGCACCCACAACACCAGTCAACACACAGCACCCACAACACCAGCCAGCACACAGCACCCACAACACCAGTCAGCACACAGCAACCACAACACCAGCCAGTATACGGCACCCACAACACCAGCCAGCACACAGCACCCACAACACCAGCCAGCACACAGCACCCACAACATCAGCCAGCACACAGCACCCACAACACCAGTCAGCACACAGCACCCACAACACCAGCCAGTATACGGCACCCACAACACCAGCAAGCATACAGCACCCACAACACCAGCCAGCACACAGCACCCACAACACCAGCCAGCACACAGCTCCCACAACACCAGCCAGCACACAGCACCCACAACACCAGCCAGCACACAGCACCCACAACACCAGCTAGCATACAGCACCCACAACACCAGGCCGTACACAGCACCCACAACACAAGCCAGCTTATAGCACCCACAACACCAGCCAGCATACAACACCCACAACACCAGCCAGCATACAACACCCACAACACCAGCCAGCACACAGCACCCACAACACCAGCCAGTACACGGTACCCACTACATCAGCCAGCATACAGAACCCACAACACCAGCCATCACATAGCACCCACAACACTAGCTAGTACACAGCACCCACAACAACAGCCTGCACACAGCACCCAAAACACGAGCCAGTACACAGCACCCACAATACCAGTCAGCACACAGCACCCACAACACCAGCCAGCACACAGCACCCACAACACCAGCCAGCACACAGCAACCACAACACCAGTAAGCACACAGCACCCACAACACCAGCCAGTACACGGCACCCACAACACCAGTCAGCACACAGCACCAACAACACCAGCCAGTATACGGCACCCACAACACCAGCCAGGACACAGTACCCAAAACACCAGCCAGCATACAGCACCCACAACACCATCCAACACACAGCACCCACAACACCAGCCCGCACACAGCACCCACAACACCAGCCAGTACACAGTACCCACAACACCAGTCAACACACTGCACCCACAACACCAGCCAGCACACAGCACCCACAATACCAGTCAGCACACAGCACCCACAACACCAGCCAGCACACAGTACCCACAACACCAGCCAGTACACAGCACCCACAACACCAGCCAGCACACAGCACCCACCACACCAGCCAGCACACAGCATCCACAACACCAGCCAGCATACAACACTCACAACACCAGCCAGCATACAGCACCCAAAGCACCAGCCAGCATACAGCACCAACAACACCAGCCAACACATAGCACCCACAACACCAGCCAGTACACAGCACCCACAACACCAGCCAGCACACAGTACCCACAGCACCAGCCAGCACACAGAATCCACAACACCAGCCAGCATACAGCACCCACAACACCAGCCAGCACACAGCAACCACAACACCAGTCAGCACACAGCACCCACAACACCAGCCAGTACACGGCACCCACAACACCAGTCAGCACACAGCACCCACAACACCAGCCAGTATACGGCACCCACAACACCAGCCAGGACACAGTACCCAAAACACCAGCCAGCATACAGCACCCACAACACCATCCAACACACAGCACCCACAACACCAGCCAGCACACAGCACCCACAACACCAGCCAGTACACAGTACCCACAACACCAGTCAACACACTGCACCCACAACACCAGCCAGCACACAGCACCCACAATACCAGTCAGCACACAGCACCCACAACACCAGCCAGCACACAGTACCCACAACACGAGCCAGCACACAGCACCCACAACACCAGCCAGCATACAGCACCCACAACACCAGACAGCACACAGTACCCACAACACCAGCCAGCACACTGCATCCACAACACCAGCTAGCATACAGCACACACAACACCATCCAGTACACAGCATCCACAACACCAGCCAGCATACAACACCCACAACATCAGCCAGCATACAGCACCCACAACACCAGCCAGTACACAGCACCCACAACACCAGCCAGCATACAGCACCCACCACACCAGCCAGCACACAGCATCCACAACACCAGCCAGCATACAACACTCACAACACCAGCCAGCATACAGCACCCACAGCACCAGCCAGCATACAGCACCAACAACACCAGCCAACACATAGCACCCACAACACCAGCCAGTACACAGCACCCACAACACCAGCCAGCAAACAGTACCCACAGCACCAGCCAGCACACAGAATCAACAACACCAGCCAGCATACAGCACCCACAACACCAGCCAGCACACAGCACCCACAACACCAGTCAGCACACAGCACCCACAACACCAGCCAGTACACGGCACCCACAACACCAGTCAGCACACAAAACCCACAACAACAGCCAGTATACGGCAACCACAACACAAGCCAGGACACAGTACCCAAAACACCAGCCAGCATACAGCACCCACAAAACCAGCCAACACACAGCACCCACAACACCAGCCAGCACACAGCACCCACAACACCAGCCAGTACACAGCACCCACAACACCAGTCAACACACAGCACCCACAACACCAGCCAGCACACAGCACCCACAACACCAGTCAGCACACAGCAACCACAACACCAGCCAGTATACGGCACCCACAACACCAGCCAGCACACAGCACCCACAACACCAGCCAGCACACAGCACCCACAACATCAGCCAGCACACAGCACCCACAACACCAGTCAGCACACAGCACCCACAACACCAGCCAGTATACGGCACCCACAACACCAGCAAGCATACAGCACCCACAACACCAGCCAGCACACAGCACCCACAACACCAGCCAGCACACAGCTCCCACAACACCAGCCAGCACACAGCACCCACAACACCAGCCAGCACACAGCACCCACAACACCAGCTAGCATACAGCACCCACAACACCAGGCCGTACACAGCACCCACAACACAAGCCAGCTTATAGCACCCACAACACCAGCCAGCATACAACACCCACAACACCAGCCAGCATACAACACCCACAACACCAGCCAGCACACAGCACCCACAACACCAGCCAGTACACGGTACCCACTACATCAGCCAGCATACAGAACCCACAACACCAGCCATCACATAGCACCCACAACACTAGCTAGTACACAGCACCCACAACAACAGCCTGCACACAGCACCCAAAACACGAGCCAGTACACAGCACCCACAATACCAGTCAGCACACAGCACCCACAACACCAGCCAGCACACAGCACCCACAACACCAGCCAGCACACAGCAACCACAACACCAGTCAGCACACAGCACCCACAACACCAGCCAGTACACGGCACCCACAACACCAGTCAGCACACAGCACCCACAACACCAGCCAGTATACGGCACCCACAACACCAGCCAGGACACAGTACCCAAAACACCAGCCAGCATACAGCACCCACAACACCATCCAACACACAGCACCCACAACACCAGCCCGCACACAGCACCCACAACACCAGCCAGTACACAGTACCCACAACACCAGTCAACACACTGCACCCACAACACCAGCCAGCACACAGCACCCACAATACCAGTCAGCACACAGCACCCACAACACCAGCCAGCACACAGTACCCACAACACGAGCCAGCACACAGCACCCACAACACCAGCCAGCATACAGCACCCACAACACCAGACAGCACACAGTACCCACAACACCAGCCAGCACACTGCATCCACAACACCAGCTAGCATACAGCACACACAACACCATCCAGTACACAGCATCCACAACACCAGCCAGCATACAACACCCACAACATCAGCCAGCATACAGCACCCACAACACCAGCCAGTACACAGCACCCACAACACCAGCCAGCATACAGCACCCACCACACCAGCCAGCACACAGCATCCACAACACCAGCCAGCATACAACACTCACAACACCAGCCAGCATACAGCACCCACAGCACCAGCCAGAATACAGCACCAACAACACCAGCCAACACATAGCACCCACAACACCAGCCAGTACACAGCACCCACAACACCAGCCAGCAAACAGTACCCACAGCACCAGCCAGCACACAGAATCAACAACACCAGCCAGCATACAGCACCCACAACACCAGCCAGCACACAGCACCCACAACACCAGTCAGCACACAGCACAGACAACACCAGCCAGTACACGGCACCCACAACACCAGTCAGCACACAAAACCCACAACAACAGCCAGTATACGGCAACCACAACACAAGCCAGGACACAGTACCCAAAACACCAGCCAGCATACAGCACCCACAAAACCAGCCAACACACAGCACCCACAACACCAGCCAGCACACAGCACCCACAACACCAGCCAGTACACAGCACCCACAACACCAGTCAACACACAGCACCCACAACACCAGCCAGCACACAGCACCCACAACACCAGTCAGCACACAGCAACCACAACACCAGCCAGTATACGGCACCCACAACACCAGCCAGCACACAGCACCCACAACACCAGCCAGCACACAGCACCCACAACACCAGCCAGCACACAGCACCCACAACACCAGTCAGCACACAGCACCCACAACACCAGCCAGTATACGGCACCCACAACACCAGCAAGCATACAGCACCCACAACACCAGCCAGCACACAGCACCCACAACACCAGCCAGCACACAGCTCCCACAACACCAGCCAGCACACAGCACCCACAACACCAGCCAGCACACAGCACCCACAACACCAGCTAGCATACAGCACCCACAACACCAGGCAGTACACAGCACCCACAACACCAGCCAGCTTATAGCACCCACAACACCAGCCAGCATACAACACCCACAACACCAGCCAGCATACAACACCCACAACACCAGCCAGCACACAGCACCCACAACACCAGCCAGTACACGGTACCCACTACATCAGCCAGCATACAGAACCCACAACACCAGCCATCACATAGCACCCACAACACTAGCTAGTACACAGCACCCACAACAACAGCCTGCACACAGCACCCAAAACACGAGCCAGTACACAGCACACACAATACCAGTCAGCACACAGCACCCACAACACCAGCCAGCACACAGCACCCACAACACGAGCCAGCACACAGCACCCACAACACCAGCCAGCATACAGCACCCACAACACCAGCCAGCACACAGTACCCACAACACCAGCCAGCACACTGCATCCACAACACCAGCTAGCATACAGCACACACAACACCAGCCAGTACACAGCATCCACAACACCAGCTAGCATACAACACCCACAACATCAGCCAGCATACAGCACCCACAACACCAGCCAGTACACAGCACCCACAACACCAGCCAGCACACAGCACCCACCACACCAGCCAGCACACAGCATCCACAACACCAGCCAGCGTACAACAATCACAACACCAGCCAGCATACAGCACCCACAGCACCAGCCAGCATACAGCAATAACAACACCAGCCAACACATAGCACCCACAACACCAGCCAGTACACAGCACCCACAACACCAGCCAGCAAACAGTACCCACAGCACCAGCCAGCACACAGAATCAACAACACCAGCTAGCATACAGCACCCACAACACCAGCCAGCACACAGCACCCACAACACCAGTCAGCACACAGCACCCACAACACCAGCCAGTACACGGCACCCACAACACCAGTCAGCACACAAAACCCACAACACCAGCCAGTATACGGCAACCACAACACCAGCCAGGACACAGTACCCAAAACACCAGCCAGCATACAGCACCCACAACACCAGCCAACACACAGCACCCACAACACCAGCCAGCACACAGCACCCACAACACCAGCCAGTACACAGCACCCACAACACCAGTCAAAACACAGCACCCACAACACCAGCCAGCACACAGCACCCACAACACCAGTCAGCACACAGCAACCACAACACCAGCCAGTATACGGCACCCACAACACCAGCCAGCACACAGCACCCACAACACCAGTCAGCACACAGCACCCACAACACCAGCCAGTATACGGCACCCACAACACCAGCCAGCATACAGCACCCACAACACCAGCCAGCACACAGCACCCACAACACCAGCCAGCACACAGCACCCACAACACCAGCCAGCACACAGCACCCACAACACCAGCCAGCACACAGCACCCACAACACCAGCTAGCATACAGCACCCACAACACCAGCCAGAATACAACACCCACAACACTGTCATGTTCACAGAAAATGGTACCATCCGTTTTCTATGTGCGGCGGCTGGGACGCCAGAGAGAGAAGGTAAACAAGAGAGCGTACAGGACGCCAGCCAAGCTTGGTAGCTACTAGTCATGTAATCATATTAAGTATTAAACTCAGTAACCAAGTCATGACTTTACATCAACCCTACAACCAAGACTTCCTCAGTAACACACAAACACCACATTGGCGACGAGGATGAACTGTGAACGCAGGTATTTGTTCAGTTTCAAACACAAGGGAGAAGCATGCTGCCTGGAGGAGGAAGAGAAGCTGTGAGCGCCATACCCGATGCTGTATGCTAACCGATGCTGTGTGCTAACCAATGCTGTGTGCTAAACGATGCTGTGTGCTAAACGATGCTGTGTGCTAACCGATGCTGTGTGCTACCCAAGCTGTGTGCTACCCAAGCTGTGCTGAAGAAACAGTACTGAGGAATCTGCCGACGTTGTGTACGAAACGACGCATTGATGTGTACAAAACCTGATGTTTTGGTTACGAAACGACGCTTCGTGCTACAAAATTCATCACACTGAACTGACTGCTGTACCGACTGCTGTACCAACTGCTGCACCAACTGCTGCACCAACTGCTGCACCAACTGCTGTACCAACTGCTGCTGTACCAACTGCTGCTGTGCCAACTGCTGTGCTGCTGCTGTGAGTAGGAACAACACATGTACACAAGGGCTAGGTAAGAAGTCAGTTGCTGCTATATTGTGCACTGTTGTGAACTTTTGCATTAAAATGCTTGTGTGCTTTGCAAAATTAAAGTAATTACAGTGAATTCTTGACTAACATATTCAGTGCAGTAAGTGTTTAATATTCTGAGGAACATTTAAGTGATAAGTTTACATTTATTCAGTAAAAATGGCAAATATACCTCAGTTTCCTGCATTTGATCCTGACTGTGACCAGACAAACCTGTCACAGAGGTGGGTCAAATGGCTTAAAAGGTTTGAAAATTTGTTGATAGTTTCTGACATCAAAAGTGCTGAAAGAAAGCGTGCCTTTCTACTTCATTATGCAGGTGATAGAGTTTGTGACATCTTTGAAACACTGAAAGACACTGGTGGTGCCAAAGATTATGACACTGCCAAAGCCAAACTAACAGAGCATTTCAAACCAAGGCAAAATACTGCCATGGAAATTATGCATTTCAGGAGAGCAAAACAACTCTCTAATGAAACTGTGGATCAATACCACACACGTCTGCAGGGTTTAGCAGCCCATTGTGAGTTTGCTGATGTTGACAAAGAAATCAAACAGCAAATAATTGAAACATGCACATCTACACGTCTCCGTCGAAGAGCTCTAGAACTTGTTGATGATGAAAGTTCTCTTACCAAGATACTGGATATTGCTCGTCGAATGGAAGATGCTGCACGTGATGCTCGTGTCATGGAGTGCAGTGCCAACAACAGTTCTGCCACTGTTACTAACAGTGATGAGGTACGTAAGGTTCAGGGAGGACACCGTGATCAAAGAAGATATCATGGCAAACCTAACAGTAAATTTAGCCGAGAACCACGTCACAACTGGGGTCAAGGAACAAGGCTCAAGCAGTCACAACGACCCACATCAGAGGGTGTCAACAATAAATGTTACAATTGTGGAGGAGACTACCCGCACCAAGATAATGTTTGTCCTGCTCAAGGTAAGAAGTGCTATGAGTGTGGAAAACTAGGTCATTTTGGTGCTATGTGTCGTTCTGCACTAAAGAAACCACAGTCAATGAATAAAAGCACTGTACGAGGATCAGGTCATAGGGGTCGAGGTGGTAAACACAATATTGCACCTCAAATCAAGAATGTTAACAATGTACAAGACAACATTTCATTACAACCAGTCTCAGATGACAGTGAATGTGATTATACTTATGGAGTACAAGCAATCACAGAATGGAATGATCTTCCAAACAACCCAGAGACATGTGTATACATTGCTGGTATTTGTCTCAAGGTTCTCATTGACACTGGATCAAACATTGACACCATTGCTGAGTGCCACTATGAAAAATTTAAAAAACAGTTCCCAAAGCTTGAGAACTATAATGGCAAAGCCACTGCCTATGCTTCAAAGGTAGCCTTGCCAGTGATTGGAACTTTCACTGCAGAGATTAAGTCAAAGAATGCAATGCTCATTACTACATTCCATGTTGTTAGGAATGCAAAGGAGTCTTTACTCAGTTACAAGACTTCAACCAAATTGGGACTACTTCAGCTTTCTAATGCTGTAGCAGTGGAATCTGCAAACAATGTTGATGGTATTGTTGCTGAATTTTCTGATCGATTTAAATCCATAGGTTGTTATACTGATAGCAAAGTACATCTGCATATCAACCCAGATGTAATTCCAGTTGCCCAACCACATCGCCGACAACCATTCCATACTCGCAAGAAAGTCGATGCCGAACTGGATAGGCTGATCGACCTAGATATCATTGAACCAGTAACAGGTCCAACACCATGGGTAAGCCCAATTGTCACTCCACCAAAGCCGAAGAATCCAGATGAGATACGCATTTGTGTGGACATGCGTGTTCCCAACAAGGCAATAATGCGTGAACGCCATCCTACACCGACTGTAGATGATATGATCTACCGCTTGAATGGTGCAACTGTATTCAGCAAGTTAGATTTAAACAAGGGCTATCATCAGCTTGAACTTGATGAGGAGAGTCGATTCATCACAACGTTTACGACACATCGAGGTCTGTATAGGTACAAGCGCCTGAGTTTTGGTATTAACAGTGCTGCCGAGGTATTCCAGCACATCATCAGCCAGGTATTGCAAGACATACCTAATGCTGACAACATGTCTGATGACATCATTGTTTATGGCCGTACCCAAGCTGAACACGACAAAGCTCTTCGTGCAACATTGCAACGCTTACGAGAAAAGAATCTGACGTTAAGCCGAGCAAAGTGTGAGTTCAATCAACATAAAATTGAATTCTTTGGACATGTACTTAGTGACAAAGGTCTGTCTCCAGATCCTAAGAAAGTTGCAGATATCAAGAATGCTGCACCTCCTTCAACGTCCACTGAAGTACATAGTTTTCTGGGAATGGCAAACTACTGTTCTCGCTTCATTCCAGATTTTGCTACCATTACAAAGCCTCTACGTGAGCTCCTGAAGAAAAATGCATCATGGTACTGGAGCGATATCGAGCAAAATGCATTTGATGCTGTGAAAGATGCACTAGTAGAGAATGCGACTGCTGCATACTTTGATCCATCAATGGACACTGAGTTAACGGTGGATGCTAGTCCTGTTGGTTTAGGTGCTGTTTTAGCCCAACACAAACCTGGTCAACCAGATTCCAGAGTAGTAATTGCCTACGCCAGCCGTTCTCTCACAGATGTTGAGCAACGATACAGTCAGACAGAGAAGGAAGCTCTTGCTCTTGTATGGGGCTGTGAACACTTCAATGTGTATCTGCTTGGTGCACCCTTCACCACGATAGTCACTGACCACAAATCGTTGGAGACCATCTTCAATAATCCAAAGTCCAAACCACCAGCTCGCATTGAGAGATGGGCTCTTCGTCTGCAACCATACAACTTTACGGTGAAATACAAGCCGGGTGCAGGCAATCCCGCTGATTACATCAGTCGACATCCTGCCAACAGTTTCACCATCACCAAGCATCAGCAAGTTGCCGAGGAATATGTACACTCTGTAACCTGTGATGCAGTCCCTAAGGCTCTTACTCTTGATGAAATCCGTACTGCAACCCTAGAGGACCCAACTCTGCAAGCAACAGTGGGTGCATTGACTAAGAAAAAGTTTCCACGCATCCCACCCTCAGGAGTTGACCAAGATGCATTCAAAGCACTTGAACGCATCCAGACAGAATTAAGTGTTACGCAACAACGCGACACTGTGCTGCGAGGTACTCGTATCGTTATTCCAGCTGTTCTCCAGCAACGTGCTCTGAAGCTTGCACATCAAGGACACCAAGGTCTTGTTAGGACCAAACAGCTGCTACGAGAAAAGGTGTGGTTTCCTGGCATTGATCGTCAAGCAAAGGATATGCATGATGCCTGTGTCCCTTGCCAAGCTGCAGTGGATACTTCAAGACCAACACCTCTACAACCTTCACCACTACCTGCTGCACCATGGACGGAAGTATCGATGGACTTCTGCGGACCACTACCAACTGGAGAGTACTTGATGGTAGTCATTGATGATCACTCACGTTATCCAGAAGTAGAAATCATCACTTCCACATCTGCAAAGGCTGTCATCCCGAAACTCGACAAGATCTTTTCAAACTTTGGCATTCCTGAAGTTGTCAAGACAGACAATGGACCGCCATTCAATGGACAAGACTTCGTCAACTTTTCTGAGCATATTGGATTCAAACACCGCCGTGTGATGCCACTATATCCTCAAGCAAATGGAGAAGTTGAGAGATTCATGCAACCTCTCATGAAAGCGGTACGCTGTGCTCATGCCGAAGGACGATCCTGGAAACAAGCTATGTATGCTTTTCTCAGGAACTACCGTGCAACACCGCATGGAACACTGGGCAAGTCACCTGGTGAACTTTTATTTGGACGTCCTATGAGAATCGCACTACCCGTCATGCCAGCCGAGGTAACGGATAAACGTCTCGCTCAGAAGGATGCACTAGCCAAGGGCAAAATGAAAATTGCTCATGATCAACGTGCAAAGGAACAGTTCATAAAGGTTGGAGATACTGTTCTCGTTAAAAAGAAAAAAGAGGGAAAGTTAGATATGCCGTATGATACAAAACCATATAAAGTGATTAGTGTAAAAGGAACTATGGTAACAGCTAGTAATAGAGATCATAGTATAACACGTAATATGGCCTATTTCAAAGTGATTCCAACTAGTGTAGAAAATGATGAAGTGCAAAGTCGTGCAAAAGAAAAAGAAAAAAACAGTTATAACCCGACAAACAATTCATCAAGGGATGTTATTGCATTTAAGGACTCTCGTCCTAAACGTCATGTTAAACGCCCTACACGATTTGATGATTAATTGTGTTCCTATGTAATGAAAAGTATTTACTTATTATGCTAAACTAAATTTAATATTGTTTGAATAATGCAGATATCTCATTCAATATTTTGTAACTTTGTATTACAGTTTCTTTCATGTTTGTTTAACATTGCATATGTATTTTTAACATTGAAACCCTTTGTGGAAAAGATTAAGTTGTTTAAATTCTTTGTGTGCTTAATTAATGTTAAATGTATGCAGTATCTCTTGATATGGTAATAACTTACTTTGTGTCAATAACTTTGCTTTGTGCTACACGCATGGTAGACATCCTGTATTCATTCTTTTTAAAGAAAAGGAGGGATGTCATGTTCACAGAAAATGGTACCATCCGTTTTCTATGTGCGGCGGCTGGGACGCCAGAGAGAGAAGGTAAACAAGAGAGCGTACAGGACGCCAGCCAAGCTTGGTAGCTACTAGTCATGTAATCATATTAAGTATTAAAGTCAGTAACCAAGTCATGACTTTACATC
This sequence comes from Procambarus clarkii, assembly GCF_040958095.1. Classification (NCBI taxonomy): domain Eukaryota; kingdom Metazoa; phylum Arthropoda; class Malacostraca; order Decapoda; family Cambaridae; genus Procambarus; species Procambarus clarkii. The sequence continues at coordinate 44,550,781 of NC_091162.1, read as the reverse complement.
AACCCTACAACAAAGACTTCCTCAGTAACACACAAACACCACAAACACCAGCCAGCATACAGCACCCACAACACCAGCCAGCACATAGCACCCACAACACCAGCCAGCATACAGCACCCACAACACCAGCCAGCACATAGCACCCACAACACCAGCCATCACACAGCACCCACAACACCAGCCAGCACATAGCACCCACAACACCAGCCAGTACACAGCATCCACAACACCAGCCAGCATACAACACCCACAACACCAGCCAGCATACAGCACCCACAACACCAGCCAGTACACAGCACCCACAACACCAGCCAGCACACAGTACCCACAGCACCAGCCAGCACACAGAATCCACAACACCAGCCAGCATACAGCACCCACAACACCAGCCAGCATACAGCAACCACAACACCAGTCAGCACACAGCACCCACAACACCAGCCAGTACACGGCACCCACAACACCAGTCATCACACAGCACCCACAACACCAGCCAGCACACAGCACCCACAACACCAGGCAGTACACGGCACCCACAACACCAGTCAGCACACAGCACCCACAACACCAGCCACTATACGGCACCCACAACACCAGCCAGCACACAGTACCCACAACACCAGCCAGTACACGGCACCCACAACACCAGCCAGTACACGGCACCCACAACACCAGTCAGCACACAGCACCCACAACACCAGCTAGTACACAGCACCCACAACACCAGACAACACACAGTACCCACAACACCAGCCAGTACACAGCACCCACAACACCAGCCAGTACACCAGTACACGGCACCCACAACACCAGCCAGCACACAGTACCCATAACACCAGCCAGTACACGGCACCCACAACACCAGCCAGTATACGGCACCCACAACACCAGCCAGCACACAGCACCCACAACACGAGCCAGCACACAGCACCCACATCACCAGCGAGCACATAGCACCCACAACACCAGCCAGCACACAGCACCCACAACGCCAGCCAGCATAGGGCACCCAAAACACCAGCCAGCACACAGCATCCACAACACCAGCCAGCACACAGCACCCTCAACACCAGCCAGCATACAGCACCCAAAACACCAGCCAGCACACAGCACCCACAACGCCAGAGAGCACACAGCATCCACAACACCAGCCAGCACACAGCACCCACAACACCAGCCAGCATACATCACCCACAACACCAGCCAGCACACAGCACCCACAACACCAGCCAGCACACAGCACCCACAACACCAGTAAGTACATGGCACCCACAACACCAGCCAGCATACAGCACCCACAACACCAGCCAGCACACAGCACCCACAACAACAGCCAGCACATAGCACCCACAACACCAGCTAGCATACAGCACCCACAACACCAGCCAGCATACAACACCCACAACACCAGCCAGCATACAGCATCCACAACACCAGCAAGAGCATAGCACCCACAACACCAGCCAGCACACAGCACCCATAACACCAGCCAGCACATAGCACCCACAACACCAGGCAGTACACAGCACCCACAACACCAGCCAGCTTACAGAACCCACAACACCAGCCAGCATACAACACCCACAACACCAGCCAGCATACAACACCCACAACACCAGCCAGCATACAGCACCCACAACACCAGCTAGTACACGGTACCCACTACATCAGCCAGCATACAGAACCCACAACACCAGCCAGCACATAGCACCCACAACACTAGCTAGTACACAGCACCCACAACAACAGCCTGCACACAGCACCCAAAACACGAGCCAGTACACAGCACCCACAATACCAGTCAGAACACAGCACCCACAACACCAGCCATCACACAGCACCCACAACACGAGCCAGCACACAGCACCCACAACACCAGCCAGCATACAGCACCCACAACACCAGCCAGCACACAGTACCCACAACACCAGCCAGCACACTGCATCCACAACACCAGCTAGCATACAGCACACACAACACCAGTAAGTACACAGCATCCACAACACCAGCCAGCATACAACACCCAGAACATCACCCAGCATACAGCACCCACAACACCAGCCAGTACACAGCACCCACAACACCAGCCAGCACACAGCACCCACCACACCAGCCAGCACACAGCATCCACAACACCAGCCAGCATACAACACTCACAACACCAGCCAGCATACAGCACCCAAAGCACCAGCCAGCATACAGCACCAACAACACCAGCCAACACATAGCACCCACAACACCAGCCAGTGCACAGCACCCACAACACCAGCCAGCACACAGTACCCACAGCACCAGCCAGCACACAGAATCCACAACACCAGCCAGCATACAGCACCCACAACACCAGCCAGCACACAGCAACCACAACACCAGTCAGCACACAGCACCCACAACACAAGCCAGTACACGGCACCCACAACACCAGTCAGCACACAGTACCCAAAACACCAGCCAGCATACAGCACCCACAACACCATCCAACACACAGCACCCACAACACCAGCCAGCACACAGCACCCACAACACCAGCCAGCTTATAGCACCCACAACACCAGTCAACACACTGCACCCACACACCAGCCAGCACACAGCACTCACATTACCAGTCAGCACACAGCACCCACAACACCAGCCAGCACACAGTTCCCACATCGCCAGCCAGCATACAGAACCCAAAACACCAGCCAGCACACAGCACTCACAACACCAGCCAGCACACAGCACCCACAACACCAGCCAGCACTCATCACCTACAACACCAGCCAGCACACAGTACCCACAACACCAGTCAGCACACATCACCCACAACACCAGCCAGCATACAGCACCTACAACACCAGCCAGCACACAGCACCCACAACACCAGTAAGTACATGGCACCCACAACACCAGCCAGCATACAGCACCCACAACACCAGCCAGCACACAGCACCCACAACACCAGCCAGCACACAGCACCCACAACACCAGCTAGCATACAGCACCCACAACACCAGCCAGCATACAACACCCACAACACCAGCCAGCATACAGAACCCACAACACCAGCCATCACATAGCACCCACAACACTAGCTAGTACACAGCACCCACAACAACAGCCTGCACACAGCACCCAAAACACGAGCCAGTACACAGCACCCACAATACCAGTCAGCACACAGCACCCACAACACCAGCCAGCACACAGCACCCACAACACCAGCCAGCACACAGCAACCACAACACCAGTCAGCACACAGCACCCACAACACCAGCCAGTACACGGCACCCACAACACCAGTTAGCACACAGCACCCACAACACCAGCCAGTATACGGCACCCACAACACCAGCCAGGACACAGTACCCAAAACACCAGCCAGCATACAGCACCCACAACACCATCCAACACACAGCACCCACAAAACCAGCCAGCACACAGCACCCACAACACCAGCCAGTACACAGTACCCACAACACCAGTCAACACACTGCACCCACAACACCAGCCAGCACACAGCACCCACAATACCAGTCAGCACACAGCACCCACAACACCAGCCAGCACACAGTACCCACAACACGAGCCAGCACACAGCACCCACAACACCAGCCAGCATACAGCACCCACAACACCAGACAGCACACAGTACCCACAACACCAGCCAGCACACTGCATCCACAACACCAGCTAGCATACAGCACACACAACACCATCTAGTACACAGCATCCACAACACCAGCCAGCATACAACACCCACAACATCAGCCAGCATACAGCACCCACAACACCAGCCAGTACTCAGCACCCACAACACCAGCCAGCATACAGCACCCACCACACCAGCCAGCACACAGCATCCACAACACCAGCCAGCATACAACACTCACAACACCAGCCAGCATACAGCACCCACAGCACCAGCCAGCATACAGCACCAACAACACCAGCCAACACATAGCACCCACAACACCAGCCAGTACACAGCACCCACAACACCAGCCAGCAAACAGTACCCACAGCACCAGCCAACACACAGAATCAACAACACCAGCCAGCATACAGCACCCACAACACCAGCCAGCACACAGCACCCACAACACCAGTCAGCACACAGCACCCACAACACCAGCCAGTACACGGCACCCACAACACCAGTCAGCACACAAAACCCACAACAACAGCCAGTATACGGCAACCACAACACAAGCCAGGACACAGTACCCAAAACACCAGCCAGCATACAGCACCCACAAAACCAGCCAACACACAGCACCCACAACACCAGCCAGCACACAGCACCCACAACACCAGCCAGTACACAGCACCCACAACACCAGTCAACACACAGCACCCACAACACCAGCCAGCACACAGCACCCACAACACCATTCAGCACACAGCAACCACAACACCAGCCAGTATACGGCACCCACAACACCAGCCAGCACACAGCACCCACAACACCAGCCAGCACACAGCACCCACAACACCAGCCAGCACACAGCACCCACAACACCAGTCAGCACACAGCACCCACAACACCAGCCAGTATACGGCACCCACAACACCAGCAAGCATACAGCACCCACAACACCAGCCAGCACACAGCACCCACAACACCAGCCAGCACACAGCTCCCACAACACCAGCCAGCACACAGCACCCACAACACCAGCCAGCACACAGCACCCACAACACCAGCTAGCATACAGCACCCACAACACCAGGCAGTACACAGCACCCACAACACCAGCCAGCTTATAGCACCCACAACACCAGCCAGCATACAACACAAACAACACCAGCCAGCATACAACACCCACAACACCAGCCAGCACACAGCACCCACAACACCAGCCAGTACACGGTACCCACTACATCAGCCAGCATACAGAACCCACAACACCAGCCATCACATAGCACCCACAACACTAGCTAGTACACAGCACCCACAACAACAGCCTGCACACAGCACCCAAAACACGAGCCAGTACACAGCACCCACAATACCAGTCAGCACACAGCACCCACAACACCAGCCAGCACACAGCACCCACAACACGAGCCAGCACACAGCACCCACAACACCAGCCAGCACACAGTACCCACAACACCAGCCAGCACACTGCATCCACAACACCAGCTAGCATACAGCACACACAACACCAGCCAGTACACAGCATCCACAACACCAGCCAGCATACAACACCCACAACATCAGCCAGCATACAGCACCCACAACACCAGCCAGTACACAGCACCCACAACACCAGCCAGCACACAGCACCCACCACACCAGCCAGCACACAGCATCCACAACACCAGCCAGCGTACAACAATCACAACACCAGCCAGCATACAGCACCCACAGCACCAGCCAGCATACAGCAATAACAACACCAGCCAACACATAGCACCCACAACACCAGCCAGTACACAGCACCCACAACACCAGCCAGCAAACAGTACCCACAGCACCAGCCAGCACACAGAATCAACAACACCAGCTAGCATACAGCACCCACAACACCAGCCAGCACACAGCACCCACAACACCAGTCAGCACACAGCACCCACAACACCAGCCAGTACACGGCACCCACAACACCAGTCAGCACACAAAACCCACAACACCAGCCAGTATACGGCACCCACAACACCAGCCAGGACACAGTACCCAAAACACCAGCCAGCATACAGCACCCACAACACCAGCCAACACACAGCACCCACAACACCAGCCAGCACACAGCACCCACAACACCAGCCAGTACACAGCACCCACAACACCAGTCAACACACAGCACCCACAACACCAGCCAGCACACAGCACCCACAACACCAGTCAGCACACAGCAACCACAACACCAGCCAGTATACGGCACCCACAACACCAGCCAGCACACAGCACCCACAACACCAGTCAGCACACAGCACCCACAACACCAGCCAGTATACGGCACCCACAACACCAGCCAGCATACAGCACCCACAACACCAGCCAGCACACAGCACCCACAACACCAGCCAGCACACAGCACCCACAACACCAGCCAGCACACAGCACCCACAACACCAGCCAGCACACAGCACCCACAACACCAGCTAGCATACAGCACCCACAACACCAGCCAGAATACAACACCCACAACACCAGCCAGCATACAGCACCCACAACACCAGCCAGCACATAGCACCCACAACACCAGCCAGCATACAGCACCCACAACACCAGCCAGCACATAGCACCCACAACACCAGCCAGCACACAGCACCCACAACACCAGCCAGCACATAGCACCCACAACACCAGCCAGTACACAGCATCCACAACACCAGCCAGCATACAACACCCACAACACCAGCCAGCATACAGCACCCACAACACCAGCCAGTACACAGCACCCACAACACCAGCCAGCATACAGCACCCACAACACCAGCCAGCACACAGTACCCACAGCACCAGCCAGCACACAGAATCCACAACACCAGCCAGCATACAGCACCCACAACACCAGCCAGCATACAGCAACCACAACACCAGTCAGCACACAGCACCCACAACACCAGCCAGTACACGGCACCCACAACACCAGTCATCACACAGCACCCACAACACCAGCCAGCACACAACACCCACAACACCAGGCAGTACACGGCACCCACAACACCAGTCAGCACACAGCACCCACAACACCAGCCACTATACGGCACCCACAACACCAGCCAGCACACAGTACCCACAACACCAGCCAGTACACGGCACCCACAACACCAGCCAGTACACGGCACCCACAACACCAGTCAGCACACAGCACCCACAACACCAGCTAGTACACAGCACCCACAACACCAGACAACACACAGTACCCACAACACCAGCCAGTACACAGCACCCACAACACCAGCCAGTACACCAGTACACGGCACCCACAACACCAGCCAGCACACAGTACCCATAACACCAGCCAGTACACGGCACCCACAACACCAGCCAGTACACGGCACCCACAACACCAGCCAGTATACGGCACCCACAACACCAGCCAGCACACAGCACCCACAACACGAGCCAGCACACAGCACCCACATCACCAGCGAGCACATAGCACCCACAACACCAGCCAGCACACAGCACCCACAACGCCAGCCAGCATAGGGCACCCAAAACACCAGCCAGCACACAGCATCCACAACACCAGCCAGCACACAGCACCCTCAACACCAGCCAGCATACAGCACCCAAAACACCAGCCAGCACACAGCACCCACAACGCCAGAGAGCACACAGCATCCACAACACCAGCCAGCACACAGCACCCACAACACCAGCCAGCATACATCACCCACAACACCAGCCAGCACACAGCACTCACAACACCAGCCAGCACACAGCACCCACAACACCAGTAAGTACATGGCACCCACAACACCAGCCAGCATACAGCACCCACAACACCAGCCAGCACACAGCACCCACAACAACAGCCAGCACATAGCACCCACAACACCAGCTAGCATACAGCACCCACAACACCAGCCAGCATACAACACCCACAACACCAGCCAGCATACAGCACCCACAACACCAGCAAGAGCATAGCACCCACAACACCAGCCAGCACACAGCACCCATAACACCAGCCAGCACATAGCACCCACAACACCAGGCAGTACACAGCACCCACAACACCAGCCAGCTTACAGAACCCACAACACCAGCCAGCATACAACACCCACAACACCAGCCAGCATACAACACCCACAACACCAGCCAGCATACAGCACCCACAACACCAGCTAGTACACGGTACCCACTACATCAGCCAGCATACAGAACCCACAACACCAGCCAGCACATAGCACCCACAACACTAGCTAGTACACAGCACCCACAACAACAGCCTGCACACAGCACCCAAAACACGAGCCAGTACACAGCACCCACAATACCAGTCAGAACACAGCACCCACAACACCAGCCATCACACAGCACCCACAACACGAGCCAGCACACAGCACCCACAACACCAGCCAGCATACAGCACCCACAACACCAGCCAGCACACAGTACCCACAACACCAGCCAGCACACTGCATCCACAACACCAGCTAGCATACAGCACACACAACACCAGTAAGTACACAGCATCCACAACACCAGCCAGCATTCAACACCCACAACATCACCCAGCATACAGCACCCACAACACCAGCCAGTACACAGCACCCACAACACCAGCCAGCACACAGCACCCACCACACCAGCCAGCACACAGCATCCACAACACCAGCCAGCATACAACACTCACAACACCAGCCAGCATACAGCACCCAAAGCACCAGCCAGCATACAGCACCAACAACACCAGCCAACACATAGCACCCACAACACCAACCAGTACACAGCACCCACAACACCAGCCAGCACACAGTACCCACAGCACCAGCCAGCACACAGAATCCACAACACCAGCCAGCATACAGCACCCACAACACCAGCCAGCACACAGCAACCACAACACCAGTCAGCACACAGCACCCACAACAAAAGCCAGTACACGGCACCCACAACACCAGTCAGCACACAGTACCCAAAACACCAGCCAGCATACAGCACCCACAACACCATCCAACACACAGCACCCACAACACCAGCCAGCACACAGCACCCATAACACCAGCCAGCACATAGCACCCACAACACCAGGCAGTACACAGCACCCACAACACCAGCCAGCTTACAGAACCCACAACACCAGCCAGCATACAACACCCACAACACCCGCCAGCATACAACACCCACAACACCAGCCAGCATACAGCACCCACAACACCAGCTAGTACACGGTACCCACTACATCAGCCAGCATACAGAACCCACAACACCAGCCAGCACATAGCACCCACAACACTAGCTAGTACACAGCACCCACAACAACAGCCTGCACACAGCACCCAAAACACGAGCCAGTACACAGCACCCACAATACCAGTCAGAACACAGCACCCACAACACCAGCCATCACACAGCACCCACAACACGAGCCAGCACACAGCACCCACAACACCAGCCAGCATACAGCACCCACAACACCAGCCAGCACACAGTACCCACAACACCAGCCAGCACACTGCATCCACAACACCAGCTAGCATACAGCACACACAACACCAGTAAGTACACAGCATCCACAACACCAGCCAGCATTCAACACCCACAACATCACCCAGCATACAGCACCCACAACACCAGCCAGTACACAGCACCCACAACACCAGCCAGCACACAGCACCCACCACACCAGCCAGCACACAGCATCCACAACACCAGCCAGCATACAACACTCACAACACCAGCCAGCATACAGCACCCAAAGCACCAGCCAGCATACAGCACCAACAACACCAGCCAACACATAGCACCCACAACACCAACCAGTACACAGCACCCACAACACCAGCCAGCACACAGTACCCACAGCACCAGCCAGCACACAGAATCCACAACACCAGCCAGCATACAGCACCCACAACACCAGCCAGCACACAGCAACCACAACACCAGTCAGCACACAGCACCCACAACAAAAGCCAGTACACGGCACCCACAACACCAGTCTGCACACAGTACCCAAAACACCAGCCAGCATACAGCACCCACAACACCATCCAACACACAGCACCCACAACACCAGCCAGCACACAGCACCCAGAACACCAGCCAGTACACAGTACCCACAACACCAGTCAACACACTGCACCCACACACCAGCCAGAACACAGCACCCACATTACCAGTCAGCACACAGCACCCACAACACCAGCCAGCACACAGTACCCACATCGCCAGCCAGCATACAGAACCCAAAACACCAGTCAGCACACAGCACCCACAACACCAGCCAGCATACAGCACCCACAACACCAGCCAGCACTCATCACCTACAACACCAGCCAGCACACAGTACCCACAACACCAGTCAGCACACATCACCCACAACACCAGCCAGCATACAGCACCTACAACACCAGCCAGCACACAGCACCCACAACACCAGTAAGTACATGGCACCCACAACACCAGCCAGCATACAGCACCCACAACACCAGCCAGCACACAGCACCCACAACACCAGCCAGCACACAGCACCCACAACACCAGCTAGCATACAGCACCCACAACACCAGCCAGCATACAACACCCACAACACCAGCCAGCATACAGCACCCACAACACCAGCCAGCACATAGCACCCACAACACCAGCCAGCACACAGCACCCATAACACCAGCCAGCACATAGCACCCACAACACCAGGCAGTACACAGCACCCACAACACCAGCCAGCTTATAGCACCCACAACACCAGCCAGCATACAACACCCACAACACCAGCCAGCATACAACACCCACAACACCAGCCAGCACACAGCACCCACAACACCAGCCAGTACACGGTACCCACTACATCAGCCAGCATACAGAACCCACAACACCAGCCATCACATAGCACCCACAACACTAGCTAGTACACAGCACCCACAACAACAGCCTGCACACAGCACCCAAAACTCGAGCCAGTACACAGCACCCACAATACCAGTCAGCACACAGCACCCACAACACCAGCCAGCACACAGCACCCACAACACGAGCCAGCACACAGCACCCACAACACCAGCCAGCATACAGCACCCACAACACCAGCCAGCACACAGTACCCACAACACCAGCCAGCACACTGCATCCACAACACCAGCTAGCATACAGCACACACAACACCATCCAGTACACAGCATCCTCAACACCAGCCAGCATACAACACCCACAACATCAGCCAGCATACAGCACCCACAACCCCAGCCAGTACACAGCACCCACAACACCAGCCAGCACACAGCACCCACCACACCAGCCAGCACACAGCATCCACAACACCAGCCAGCATACAACACTCACAACACCAGCCAGCATACAGCAACCACAACACCAGTCAGCACACAGCACCCACAACACCAGCCAGTACACGGCACCCACAACACCAGTCATCACACAGCACCCACAACACCAGCCAGCACACAACACCCACAACACCAGGCAGTACACGGCACCCACAACACCAGTCAGCACACAGCACCCACAACACCAGCCACTATACGGCACCCACAACACCAGCCAGCACACAGTACCCACAACACCAGCCAGTACACGGCACCCACAACACCAGCCAGTACACGGCACCCACAACACCAGTCAGCACACAGCACCCACAACACCAGCTAGTACACAGCACCCACAACACCAGACAACACACAGTACCCACAACACCAGCCAGTACACAGCACCCACAACACCAGCCAGTACACCAGTACACGGCACCCACAACACCAGCCAGCACACAGTACCCATAACACCAGCCAGTACACGGCACCCACAACACCAGCCAGTACACGGCACCCACAACACCAGCCAGTATACGGCACCCACAACACCAGCCAGCACACAGCACCCACAACACGAGCCAGCACACAGCACCCACATCACCAGCGAGCACATAGCACCCACAACACCAGCCAGCACACAGCACCCACAACGCCAGCCAGCATAGGGCACCCAAAACACCAGCCAGCACACAGCATCCACAACACCAGCCAGCACACAGCACCCTCAACACCAGCCAGCATACAGCACCCAAAACACCAGCCAGCACACAGCACCCACAACGCCAGAGAGCACACAGCATCCACAACACCAGCCAGCACACAGCACCCACAACACCAGCCAGCATACATCACCCACAACACCAGCCAGCACACAGCACTCACAACACCAGCCAGCACACAGCACCCACAACACCAGTAAGTACATGGCACCCACAACACCAGCCAGCATACAGCACCCACAACACCAGCCAGCACACAGCACCCACAACAACAGCCAGCACATAGCACCCACAACACCAGCTAGCATACAGCACCCACAACACCAGCCAGCATACAACACCCACAACACCAGCCAGCATACAGCACCCACAACACCAGCAAGAGCATAGCACCCACAACACCAGCCAGCACACAGCACCCATAACACCAGCCAGCACATAGCACCCACAACACCAGGCAGTACACAGCACCCACAACACCAGCCAGCTTACAGAACCCACAACACCAGCCAGCATACAACACCCACAACACCAGCCAGCATACAACACCCACAACACCAGCCAGCATACAGCACCCACAACACCAGCTAGTACACGGTACCCACTACATCAGCCAGCACACAGTACCCACAGCACCAGCCAGCACACAGAATCCACAACACCAGCCAGCATACAGCACCCACAACACCAGCCAGCATACAGCAACCACAACACCAGTCAGCACACAGCACCCACAACACCAGCCAGTACACGGCACCCACAACACCAGTCATCACACAGCACCCACAACACCAGCCAGCACACAACACCCACAACACCAGGCAGTACACGGCACCCACAACACCAGTCAGCACACAGCACCCACAACACCAGCCACTATACGGCACCCACAACACCAGCCAGCACACAGTACCCACAACACCAGCCAGTACACGGCACCCACAACACCAGCCAGTACACGGCACCCACAACACCAGTCAGCACACAGCACCCACAACACCAGCTAGTACACAGCACCCACAACACCAGACAACACACAGTACCCACAACACCAGCCAGTACACAGCACCCACAACACCAGCCAGTACACCAGTACACGGCACCCACAACACCAGCCAGCACACAGTACCCATAACACCAGCCAGTACACGGCACCCACAACACCAGCCAGTACACGGCACCCACAACACCAGCCAGTATACGGCACCCACAACACCAGCCAGCACACAGCACCCACAACACGAGCCAGCACACAGCACCCACATCACCAGCGAGCACATAGCACCCACAACACCAGCCAGCACACAGCACCCACAACGCCAGCCAGCATAGGGCACCCAAAACACCAGCCAGCACACAGCATCCACAACACCAGCCAGCACACAGCACCCTCAACACCAGCCAGCATACAGCACCCAAAACACCAGCCAGCACACAGCACCCACAACGCCAGAGAGCACACAGCATCCACAACACCAGCCAGCACACAGCACCCACAACACCAGCCAGCATACATCACCCACAACACCAGCCAGCACACAGCACTCACAACACCAGCCAGCACACAGCACCCACAACACCAGTAAGTACATGGCACCCACAACACCAGCCAGCATACAGCACCCACAACACCAGCCAGCACACAGCACCCACAACAACAGCCAGCACATAGCACCCACAACACCAGCTAGCATACAGCACCCACAACACCAGCCAGCATACAACACCCACAACACCAGCCAGCATACAGCACCCACAACACCAGCAAGAGCATAGCACCCACAACACCAGCCAGCACACAGCACCCATAACACCAGCCAGCACATAGCACCCACAACACCAGGCAGTACACAGCACCCACAACACCAGCCAGCTTACAGAACCCACAACACCAGCCAGCATACAACACCCACAACACCAGCCAGCATACAACACCCACAACACCAGCCAGCATACAGCACCCACAACACCAGCTAGTACACGGTACCCACTACATCAGCCAGCATACAGAACCCACAACACCAGCCAGCACATAGCACCCACAACACTAGCTAGTACACAGCACCCACAACAACAGCCTGCACACAGCACCCAAAACACGAGCCAGTACACAGCACCCACAATACCAGTCAGAACACAGCACCCACAACACCAGCCATCACACAGCACCCACAACACGAGCCAGCACACAGCACCCACAACACCAGCCAGCATACAGCACCCACAACACCAGCCAGCACACAGTACCCACAACACCAGCCAGCACACTGCATCCACAACACCAGCTAGCATACAGCACACACAACACCAGTAAGTACACAGCATCCACAACACCAGCCAGCATTCAACACCCACAACATCACCCAGCATACAGCACCCACAACACCAGCCAGTACACAGCACCCACAACACCAGCCAGCACACAGCACCCACCACACCAGCCAGCACACAGCATCCACAACACCAGCCAGCATACAACACTCACAACACCAGCCAGCATACAGCACCCAAAGCACCAGCCAGCATACAGCACCAACAACACCAGCCAACACATAGCACCCACAACACCAACCAGTACACAGCACCCACAACACCAGCCAGCACACAGTACCCACAGCACCAGCCAGCACACAGAATCCACAACACCAGCCAGCATACAGCACCCACAACACCAGCCAGCACACAGCAACCACAACACCAGTCAGCACACAGCACCCACAACAAAAGCCAGTACACGGCACCCACAACACCAGTCAGCACACAGTACCCAAAACACCAGCCAGCATACAGCACCCACAACACCATCCAACACACAGTAACCCACAACACCAGCCAGCACACAGCACCCATAACACCAGCCAGCACATAGCACCCACAACACCAGGCAGTACACAGCACCCACAACACCAGCCAGCTTACAGAACCCACAACACCAGCCAGCATACAACACCCACAACACGAGCCAGCACACAGCACCCACATCACCAGCGAGCACATAGCACCCACAACACCAGCCAGCACACAGCACCCACAACGCCAGCCAGCATAGGGCACCCAAAACACCAGCCAGCACACAGCATCCACAACACCAGCCAGCACACAGCACCCTCAACACCAGCCAGCATACAGCACCCAAAACACCAGCCAGCACACAGCACCCACAACGCCAGAGAGCACACAGCATCCACAACACCAGCCAGCACACAGCACCCACAACACCAGCCAGCATACATCACCCACAACACCAGCCAGCACACAGCACTCACAACACCAGCCAGCACACAGCACCCACAACACCAGTAAGTACATGGCACCCACAACACCAGCCAGCATACAGCACCCACAACACCAGCCAGCACACAGCACCCACAACAACAGCCAGCACATAGCACCCACAACACCAGCTAGCATACAGCACCCACAACACCAGCCAGCATACAACACCCACAACACCAGCCAGCATACAGCACCCACAACACCAGCAAGAGCATAGCACCCACAACACCAGCCAGCACACAGCACCCATAACACCAGCCAGCACATAGCACCCACAACACCAGGCAGTACACAGCACCCACAACACCAGCCAGCTTACAGAACCCACAACACCAGCCAGCATACAACACCCACAACACCAGCCAGCATACAACACCCACAACACCAGCCAGCATACAGCACCCACAACACCAGCTAGTACACGGTACCCACTACATCAGCCAGCACACAGTACCCACAGCACCAGCCAGCACACAGAATCCACAACACCAGCCAGCATACAGCACCCACAACACCAGCCAGCATACAGCAACCACAACACCAGTCAGCACACAGCACCCACAACACCAGCCAGTACACGGCACCCACAACACCAGTCATCACACAGCACCCACAACACCAGCCAGCACACAACACCCACAACACCAGGCAGTACACGGCACCCACAACACCAGTCAGCACACAGCACCCACAACACCAGCCACTATACGGCACCCACAACACCAGCCAGCACACAGTACCCACAACACCAGCCAGTACACGGCACCCACAACACCAGCCAGTACACGGCACCCACAACACCAGTCAGCACACAGCACCCACAACACCAGCCAGTACACAGCACCCACAACACCAGCCAGTACACCAGTACACGGCACCCACAACACCAGCCAGCACACAGTACCCATAACACCAGCCAGTACACGGCACCCACAACACCAGCCAGTACACGGCACCCACAACACCAGCCAGTATACGGCACCCACAACACCAGCCAGCACACAGCACCCACAACACGAGCCAGCACACAGCACCCACATCACCAGCGAGCACATAGCACCCACAACACCAGCCAGCACACAGCACCCACAACGCCAGCCAGCATAGGGCACCCAAAACACCAGCCAGCACACAGCATCCACAACACCAGCCAGCACACAGCACCCTCAACACCAGCCAGCATACAGCACCCAAAACACCAGCCAGCACACAGCACCCACAACGCCAGAGAGCACACAGCATCCACAACACCAGCCAGCACACAGCACCCACAACACCAGCCAGCATACATCACCCACAACACCAGCCAGCACACAGCACTCACAACACCAGCCAGCACACAGCACCCACAACACCAGTAAGTACATGGCACCCACAACACCAGCCAGCATACAGCACCCACAACACCAGCCAGCACACAGCACCCACAACAACAGCCAGCACATAGCACCCACAACACCAGCTAGCATACAGCACCCACAACACCAGCCAGCATACAACACCCACAACACCAGCCAGCATACAGCACCCACAACACCAGCAAGAGCATAGCACCCACAACACCAGCCAGCACACAGCACCCATAACACCAGCCAGCACATAGCACCCACAACACCAGGCAGTACACAGCACCCACAACACCAGCCAGCTTACAGAACCCACAACACCAGCCAGCATACAACACCCACAACACCAGCCAGCATACAACACCCACAACACCAGCCAGCATACAGCACCCACAACACCAGCTAGTACACGGTACCCACTACATCAGCCAGCATACAGAACCCACAACACCAGCCAGCACATAGCACCCACAACACTAGCTAGTACACAGCACCCACAACAACAGCCTGCACACAGCACCCAAAACACGAGCCAGTACACAGCACCCACAATACCAGTCAGAACACAGCACCCACAACACCAGCCATCACACAGCACCCACAACACGAGCCAGCACACAGCACCCACAACACCAGCCAGCATACAGCACCCACAACACCAGCCAGCACACAGTACCCACAACACCAGCCAGCACACTGCATCCACAACACCAGCTAGCATACAGCACACACAACACCAGTAAGTACACAGCATCCACAACACCAGCCAGCATTCAACACCCACAACATCACCCAGCATACAGCACCCACAACACCAGCCAGTACACAGCACCCACAACACCAGCCAGCACACAGCACCCACCACACCAGCCAGCACACAGCATCCACAACACCAGCCAGCATACAACACTCACAACACCAGCCAGCATACAGCACCCAAAGCACCAGCCAGCATACAGCACCAACAACACCAGCCAACACATAGCACCCACAACACCAACCAGTACACAGCACCCACAACACCAGCCAGCACACAGTACCCACAGCACCAGCCAGCACACAGAATCCACAACACCAGCCAGCATACAGCACCCACAACACCAGCCAGCACACAGCAACCACAACACCAGCCAGCACACAGCACCCACAACAAAAGCCAGTACACGGCACCCACAACACCAGTCAGCACACAGTACCCAAAACACCAGCCAGCATACAGCACCCACAACACCATCCAACACACAGTAACCCACAACACCAGCCAGCACACAGCACCCATAACACCAGCCAGCACATAGCACCCACAACACCAGGCAGTACACAGCACCCACAACACCAGCCAGCTTACAGAACCCACAACACCAGCCAGCATACAACACCCACAACACCAGCCAGCATACAACACCCACAACACCAGCCAGCATACAGCACCCACAACACCAGCTAGTACACGGTACCCACTACATCAGCCAGCATACAGAACCCACAACACCAGCCAGCACATAGCACCCACAACACTAGCTAGTACACAGCACCCACAACAACAGCCTGCACACAGCACCCAAAACACGAGCCAGTACACAGCACCCACAATACCAGTCAGAACACAGCACCCACAACACCAGCCATCACACAGCACCCACAACACGAGCCAGCACACAGCACCCACAACACCAGCCAGCATACAGCACCCACAACACCAGCCAGCACACAGTACCCACAACACCAGCCAGCACACTGCATCCACAACACCAGCTAGCATACAGCACACACAACACCAGTAAGTACACAGCATCCACAACACCAGCCAGCATTCAACACCCACAACATCACCCAGCATACAGCACCCACAACACCAGCCAGTACACAGCACCCACAACACCAGCCAGCACACAGCACCCACCACACCAGCCAGCACACAGCATCCACAACACCAGCCAGCATACAACACTCACAACACCAGCCAGCATACAGCACCCAAAGCACCAGCCAGCATACAGCACCAACAACACCAGCCAACACATAGCACCCACAACACCAACCAGTACACAGCACCCACAACACCAGCCAGCACACAGTACCCACAGCACCAGCCAGCACACAGAATCCACAACACCAGCCAGCATACAGCACCCACAACACCAGCCAGCACACAGCAACCACAACACCAGTCAGCACACAGCACCCACAACAAAAGCCAGTACACGGCACCCACAACACCAGTCAGCACACAGTACCCAAAACACCAGCCAGCATACAGCACCCACAACACCATCCAACACACAGCACCCACAACACCAGCCAGCACACAGCACCCAGAACACCAGCCAGTACACAGTACCCACAACACCAGTCAACACACTGCACCCACACACCAGCCAGAACACAGCACCCACATTACCAGTCAGCACACAGCACCCACAACACCAGCCAGCACACAGTACCCACATCGCCAGCCAGCATACAGAACCCAAAACACCAGTCAGCACACAGCACCCACAACACCAGCCAGCATACAGCACCCACAACACCAGCCAGCACTCATCACCTACAACACCAGCCAGCACACAGTACCCACAACACCAGTCAGCACACATCACCCACAACACCAGCCAGCATACAGCACCTACAACACCAGCCAGCACACAGCACCCACAACACCAGTAAGTACATGGCACCCACAACACCAGCCAGCATACAGCACCCACAACACCAGCCAGCACACAGCACCCACAACACCAGCCAGCACACAGCACCCACAACACCAGCTAGCATACAGCACCCACAACACCAGCCAGCATACAACACCCACAACACCAGCCAGCATACAGCACCCACAACACCAGCCAGCACATAGCACCCACAACACCAGCCAGCACACAGCACCCATAACACCAGCCAGCACATAGCACCCACAACACCAGGCAGTACACAGCACCCACAACACCAGCCAGCTTATAGCACCCACAACACCAGCCAGCATACAACACCCACAACACCAGCCAGCATACAACACCCACAACACCAGCCAGCACACAGCACCCACAACACCAGCCAGTACACGGTACCCACTACATCAGCCAGCATACAGAACCCACAACACCAGCCATCACATAGCACCCACAACACTAGCTAGTACACAGCACCCACAACAACAGCCTGCACACAGCACCCAAAACTCGAGCCAGTACACAGCACCCACAATACCAGTCAGCACACAGCACCCACAACACCAGCCAGCACACAGCACCCACAACACGAGCCAGCACACAGCACCCACAACACCAGCCAGCATACAGCACCCACAACACCAGCCAGCACACAGTACCCACAACACCAGCCAGCACACTGCATCCACAACACCAGCTAGCATACAGCACACACAACACCATCCAGTACACAGCATCCTCAACACCAGCCAGCATACAACACCCACAACATCAGCCAGCATACAGCACCCACAACCCCAGCCAGTACACAGCACCCACAACACCAGCCAGCACACAGCACCCACCACACCAGCCAGCACACAGCATCCACAACACCAGCCAGCATACAACACTCACAACACCAGCCAGCATACAGCACCCACAGCACCAGCCAGCATACAGCACCAACAACACCAGCCAACACATAGCACCCACAACACCAGCCAGTACACAGCACCCACAACACCAGCCAGCAAACAGTACCCACAGCACCAGCCAGCACACAGAATCAACAACACCAGCCAGCATACAGCACCCACAACACCAGCCAGCACACAGCACCCACAACACCAGTCAGCACACAGCACCCACAACACCAGCCAGTACACGGCACCCACAACACCAGTCAGCACACAAAACCCACAACACCAGCCAGTATACGGCAACCACAACACAAGCCAGGACACAGTACCCAAAACACCAGCCAGCATACAGCACCCACAAAACCAGCCAACACACAGCACCCACAACACCAGCCAGCACACAGCACCCACAACACCAGCCAGTACACAGCACCCACAACACCAGTCAACACACAGCACCCACAACACCAGCCAGCACACAGCACCCACAACACCAGTCAGCACACAGCAACCACAACACCAGCCAGTATACGGCACCCGCAACACCAGCCAGCACACAGCACCCACAACACCAGCCAGCACACAGCACCCACAACACCAGCCAGCACACAGCACCCACAACACCAGTCAGCACACAGCACCCACAACACCAGCCAGTATACGGCACCCACAACACCAGCAAGCATACAGCACCCACAACACCAGCCAGCACACAGCACCAACAACACCAGCCAGCACACAGCTCCCACAACACCAGCCAGCACACAGCACCCACAACACCAGCCAGCACACAGCACCCACAACACCAGCTAGCATACTGCACCCACAACACCAGGCAGTACACAGCACCCACAACACCAGCCAGCTTATAGCACCCACAACACCAGCCAGCATACAACACCCACAACACCAGCCAGCATACAACACCCACAACACCAGCCAGCACACAGCACCCACAACACCAGCCAGTACACGGTACCCACTACATCAGCCAGCATACAGAACCCACAACACCAGCCATCACATAGCACCCACAACACTAGCTAGTACACAGCACCCACAACAACAGCCTGCACACAGCACCCAAAACACGAGACAGTACATAGCACCCACAATACCAGTCAGCACACAGCACCCACAACACCAGCCAGCACACAGCACCCACAACACGAGCCAGCACACAGCACCCACAACACCAGCCAGCATACAGCACCCACAACACCAGCCAGCACACAGTACCCACAACACCAGCCAGCACACTGCATCCACAACACCAGCTAGCATACAGCACACACAACACCAGCCAGTACACAGCATCCACAACACCAGCCAGCATACAACACCCACAACATCAGCCAGCATACAGCACCCACAACACCAGCCAGTACACAGCACCCACAACACCAGCCAGCACACAGCACCCACCACACCAGCCAGCACACAGCATCCACAACACCAGCCAGCGTACAACACTCACAACACCAGCCAGCATACAGCACCCACAGCACCAACCAGCATACAGCACCAACAACACCAGCCAACACATAGCACCCACAACACCAGCCAGTACACAGCACCCACAACACCAGCCAGCAAACAGTACCCGCAGCACCAGCCAGCACACAGAATCAACAACACCAGCTAGCATACAGCACCCACAACACCAGTCAGCACACAGCACCCACAACACCAGCCAGTACACGGCACCCACAACACCAGTCAGCACACAAAACCCACAACACCAGCCAGTATACGGCACCCACAACACCAGCCAGGACACAGTACCCAAAACACCAGCCAGCATACAGCACCCACAACACCAGCCAACACACAGCACCCACAACACCAGCCAGCACACAGCACCCACAACACCAGCCAGTACACAGCACCCACAACACCAGTCAACACACAGCACCCACAACACCAGCCAGCACACAGCACCCACAACACCAGTCAGCACACAGCAACCACAACACCAGCCAGTATACGGCACCCACAACACCAGCCAGCACACAGCACCCACAACACCAGCCAGCACACAGCACCCACAACACCAGCCAGCACACAGCACCCACAACACCAGTCAGCACACAGCACCCACAACACCAGCCAGTATACGGCACCCACAACACCAGCCAGCATACATCACCCACAACACCAGCCAGCACACAGCACCCACAACACCAGCCAGCACACAGCACCCACAACACCAGCCAGCACACAGCACCCACAACACCAGCCAGCACACAGCACCCACAACACCAGCCAGCATACAGCACCCACAACACCAGCCAGAATACAACACCCACAACACCAGCCAGCATACAGCACCCACAACATCAGCCAGCACATAGCACCCACAACACCAGCCAGCATACAGCACCCACAACACCAGCCAGCACATAGCACCCACAACACCAGCCAGCACACAGCACCCACAACACCAGCCAGCACATTGCACCCACAACACCAGGCAGCACACAGCACCCACAACACCAGCCAGCATACAGCACCCACAACACCAGCCAGTACACAGCACCCACAACACCAGCCAGCACACAGCACCCACCACACCAGCCAGCACACAGCATCCACAACACCAGCCAGCGTACAACACTCACAACACCAGCCAGCATACAGCACCCACAGCACCAGCCAGCATACAGCACCAACAACACCAGCCAACACATAGCACCCACAACACCAGCCAGTACACAGCACTTACAACACCAGCCAGCAAACAGTACCCACAGCACCAGCCAGCAAACAGAATCAACAACACCAGCTAGCATACAGCACCCACAACACCAGCCAGCACACAGCACCCACAACACCAGTCAGCACACAGCACCCACAACACCAGCCAGTACACGGCACCCACAACACCAGTCAGCACACAAAACCCACAACACCAGCCAGTATACGGCACCCACAACACCAGCCAGGACACAGTACCCAAAACACCAGCCAGCATACAGCACCCACAACACCAGCCAACACACAGCACCCACAACACCAGCCAGCACACAGCACCCACAACACCAGCCAGTACACAGCACCCACAACACCAGTCAACACAAAGCACCCACAACACCAGCCAGCACACAGCACCCACAACACCAGTCAGCACACAGCAACCACAACACCAGCCAGTATACGGCACCCACAACACCAGCCAGCACACAGCACCCACAACACCAGCCAGCACACAGCACCCACAACACCAGCCAGCACACAGCACCCACAACACCAGTCAGCACACAGCACCCACAACACCAGCCAGTATACGGCACCCACAACACCAGCCAGCATACATCACCCACAACACCAGCCAGCACACAGCACCCACAACACCAGCCAGCACACAGCACCCACAACACCAGCCAGCACACAGCACCCACAACACCAGCCAGCACACAGCACCCACAACACCAGCTAGCATACAGCACCCACAACACCAGCCAGAATACAACACCCACAACACCAGCCAGCATACAGCACCCACAACATCAGCCAGCACATAGCACCCACAACACCAGCCAGCATACAGCACCCACAACACCAGCCAGCACATAGCACCCACAACACCAGCCAGCACACAGCACCCACAACACCAGCCAGCACATAGCACCCACAACACCAGCCAGCATACAGCACCCACAACACCAGCTAGCATACAACACCCACAACACCAGCCAGCACAAAGCACCCACAACACCAGCCAGTACACGGTACCCACAAGAACAGCCAGCATACAGCACCCACAACACCAGCCAGCACATAGCACCCACAACACCAGCCAGCATACAGCACTCACAACATCAGCCAGTACACAGCATCCACAACACCAGCCAGCATACAACACCCACAACACCAGCCAGCACACAGCACCCACAACACCAGCCAGTACACAGCACCCACAACACCAGCCAGCACACAGCACCCACAACACCAGCCAGCACACAGCATCCACAACACCAGCCAGCATACAACACACACAACACCAGTCAGCACACAGCACCCACAACACCAGCCAGTATACGGCAATCACAACACCAGCCAGCACACAGTATCCACAACACCAGCCAGCATACAGCACCGACAACACCAGCCAGCACACAGCACCCACAATACCAGCCTGCACACAGCACCCAAAACACCAGCCAGTACACAGCACCCACAATACCAGTCAGCACACAGCACCCACAACACCAGCCAGCACACAGCACCCACAACACGAGCCAGCACACAGCACCCACAACACCAGCCAGCATACAGCACACACTACACCAGCCAGCACACATTACCCACAACACTAGCCAGCACACAGCATCCACAACACCAGCCAGCATACAGCACCTACAATACCAGCCAGTACACAGCATCCACAATACCAGCCAGCATACAACACCCACAACAGCAGCCAGCATACAGCACCCACAACACCAGCCAGTACACAGCACCCACCACACCAGCCAGCACACAGCATCCACAACACCAGCCAGCATACAACACCCTCAACACCAGCCAGCATACAGAACCCACAGCACCAGCCAGCATACAGCACCAACAACACCAGCCAACACATAGCACCCACAACACCAGCCAGTACACAGCACCCACAACACCAGCCAGCACACAGAACCCACAGCACCAGCCAGCACACAGCATCCACAACACCAGCCAGCATACAGCACCCACAACACCAGCCAGCACACAGCACCCACAACACCAGCCAACACACAATACCCACAACACCAGCCAGCACACAGCATCCACACCACCAGCCAGCATACAGCACCCACAACACCAGCCAGCACACACCACCCACAACACCAGCCAGCACACAGTACCCACAACACCAGCCAGTACACGGCACCCACAACACCAGTCAGCACACAGCACCCACAACACCAGCCAGCACACAGCATCCACAACACCAGTCAGCATACAGCACCCACAACACCAGTCAGCACACAGCACCCACAACACCAGCCAGTATACGGCACCCACAACACCAGACAGGACACAGTACCCACAACACCAGCCAGCATACAGCACCCACAACACCAGCCAGCACACAGCACCCACAACACCAGCCAGCACACAGCACCCACAACACCAGCTAATACACAGCACCCACAACACCAGTCAACACACAGCACCCACAACACCAGCCAGCACACAGCACCCACAACACCAGCCAGCACACAGCACCCACAACACCAGCCAGTACACAGCACCCACAACACCAGTCAACACACAGCACCCACAACACCATCCAGCACACAGCACTCACAACACCAGCCAGCACACAGCACCCACAACACCAGCCAGTACACAGCACCCACAACACCAGTCAACACACAGCACCCACAACACCAGCCAGGACACAGTACCCACAACACCAGCCAGCATACAGCTCCCACAACACCAGCCAGCACACAGTAACCACAGCACCAGCCAGCACACAGCATCCACAACACCAGCCAGCATACAGCACCTACAACACCAGCCAGCACACACCACCCACAACACAAGCCAGCACACAGTACCCACAACACCAGCCAGTACACGGCACCCACAACACCAGTCAGCACACAGTACCCACAACACCAGTCAGCACACAGCACCTACAACACCAGCCAGTATACGGCACCCACAACACCAGCCAGGACACAGTACCCACAACACCATCCAGCATACAGCACCCACAACACCAGTAAGTACATGGCACCCACAACACCAGCCAGCATACAGCACCCACAACACCAGCCAGCACACAGCACCCACAACACCAGCCAGCACATAGCACCCACAACACCATCTAGCATACAGCACCCACAACACCAGCCAGCATACAACACCCACAACACCAGCCAGCATACAGCACCCACAACACCAGCCAGCACATAGCACGCACAACACCAGCCAGCACACAGCACCCATAACACCAGCCAGCACATAGCACCCACAACACCAGGCAGTACACAGCACCCACAACACCAGCCAGCTTATAGCACCCACAACACCAGCCAGCATACAACACCCACAACACCAGCCAGCACACAGCACCCACAACACCAGCCAGTACACGGTACCCACTACATCAGCCAGCATACAGAACCCACAACACCAGCGATCACATAGCACCCACAACACTAGCTAGTACACAGCACCCACAACAACAGCCTGCACACAGCACCCAAAACACGAGCCAGTACACAGCACCCACAATACCAGTCAGCACACAGCACCCACAACACCAGCCAGCACACAGCACCCACAACACGAGCCAGCACACAGCACCCACAACACCAGCCAGCATACAGCACCCACAACACCAGCCAGCACACAGTACCCACAACACCAGCCAGCACACTGCATCCACAACACCAGCTAGCATACAGCACACACAACACCATCCAGTACACAGCATCCACAACACCAGCCAGCATACAACACCCACAACATCAGCCAGCATACAGCACCCACAACACCAGCCAGTACACAGCACCCACAACACCAGCCAGCACACAGCACCCACCACACCAGCCAGCACACAGCATCCACAACACCAGCCAGCATACAACACTCACAACACCAGCCAGCATACAGCACCCACAGCACCAGCCAGCATACAGCACCAACAACACCAGCCAACACATAGCACCCACAACACCAGCCAGTACACAGCACCCACAACACCAGCCAGCAAACAGTACCCACAGCACCAGCCAGCACACAGAATCCACAACACCAGCCAGTATACAGCACCCACAACACCAGCCAGCACACAGCACCCACAACACCAGTCAGCACACAGCACCCACAACACCAGCCAGTACACGGCACCCACAACACCAGTCAGCACACAAAACCCACAACACCAGCCAGTATACGGCACCCACAACACCAGCCAGGACACAGTACCCAAAACACAAGCCAGCATACAGCACCCACAACACCAGCCAACACACAGCACCCACAACACCAGCCAGCACACAGCACCCACAACACCAGCCAGTACACAGCACCCACAACACCAGCCAGCAAACAGTACCCACAGCACCAGCCAGCACACAGAATCAACAACACCAGTTAGCATACAGCACCCACAACACCAGCCAGCACACAGCACCCACAACACCAGTCAGCACACAGCACCCACAACACCAGCCAGTACACGGCACCCACAACACCAGTCAGCACACAAAACCCACAACACCAGCCAGTATACGGCACCCACAACACCAGCCAGGACACAGTACCCAAAACACCAGCCAGCATACAGCACCCACAACACCAGCCAACAGACAGCACCCACAACACCAGCCAGCACACAGCACCCACAACACCAGCCAGTACACAGCACCCACAACACCAGTCAACACACAGCACCCACAACACCAGCCAGCACACAGCACCCACAACACCAGTCAGCACACAGCAACCACAACACCAGCCAGTATACGGCACCCACAACACCAGCCAGCACACAGCACCCACAACACCAGCCAGCACACAGCACCCACAACACCAGCCAGCACACAGCACCCACAACACCAGTCAGCACACAGCACCCACAACACCAGCCAGTATACGGCACCCACAACACCAGCCAGCATACATCACCCACAACACCAGCCAGCACACAGCACCCACAACACCAGCCAGCACACAGCACCCACAACACCAGCCAGCACACAGCACCCACAACACCAGCCAGCACACAGCACCCACAACACCAGCCAGCATACAGCACCCACAACACCAGCCAGAATACAACACCCACAACACCAGCCAGCATACAGCACCCACAACATCAGCCAGCACATAGCACCCACAACACCAGCCAGCATACAGCACCCACAACACCAGCCAGCACATAGCACCCACAACACAAGCCAGCACACAGCACCCACAACACCAGCCAGCACATAGCACCCACAACACCAGGCAGCACACAGCACCCACAACACCAGCCAGCATACAGCACCCACAACACCAGCCAGCATACAACACCCACAACACCAGCTAGCATACAACACCCACAACACCAGCCAGCACAAAGCACCCACAACACCAGCCAGTACACGGTACCCACAAGAACAGCCAGCATACAGCACCCACAACACCAGCCAGCACATAGCACCCACAACACCAGCCAGCATACAGCACTCACAACACCAGCCAGTACACAGCATCCACAACACCAGCCAGCATACAACACCCACAACACCAGCCAGCACACAGCACCCACAACACCAGCCAGTACACAGCACCCACAACACCAGCCAGCACACAGCACCCACAACACCAGCCAGCACACAGCATCCACAACACCAGCCAGCATACAACACACACAACACCAGTCAGCACACAGCACCCACAACACCAGCCAGTATACGGCAATCACAACACCAGCCAGCACACAGTATCCACAACACCAGCCAGCATACAGCACCCACAACACCAGCCAGCACACAGCACCCACAATACCAGCCTGCACACAGCACCCAAAACACCAGCCAGTACACAGCACCCACAATACCAGTCAGCACACAGCACCCACAACACCAGCCAGCACACAGCACCCACAACACGAGCCAGCACACAGCACCCACAACACCAGCCAGCATACAGCACACACTACACCAGCCAGCACACATTTCCCACAACACTAGCCAGCACACAGCATCCACAACACCAGCCAGCATACAGCACCTACAATACCAGCCAGTACACAGCATCCACAATACCAGCCAGCATACAACACCCACAACAGCAGCCAGAATACAGCACCCACAACACCAGCCAGTACACAGCACCCACCACACCAGCCAGCACACAGCATCCACAACACCAGCCAGCATACAACACCCTCAACACCAGCCAGCATACAGAACCCACAGCACCAGCCAGCATACAGCACCAACAACACCAGCCAACACATAGCACCCACAACACCAGCCAGTACACAGCACCCACAACACCAGCCAGCACACAGAACCCACAGCACCAGCCAGCACACAGCATCCACAACACCAGCCAGCATACAGCACCCACAACACCAGCCAGCACACAGCACCCACAACACCAGCCAACACATAATACCCACAGCACCAGCCAGCACACAGCATCCACACCACCAGCCAGCATACAGCACCCACAACACCAGCCAGCACACACCACCCACAATACCAGCCAGCACACAGTACCCACAACACCAGCCAGTACACGGCACCCACAACACCAGTCAGCACACAGCACCCACAACACCAGCCAGCACACAGCACCCACAACACCAGTCAGCATACAGCACCCACAACACCAGTCAGCACACAGCACCCACAACACCAGCCAGTATACGGCACCCACAACACCAGCCAGGACACAGTACCCTCAACACCAGCCAGCATACAGCACCCACAACACCAGCCAGCACACAGCACCCACAACACCAGCCAGCACACAGCACCCACAACACCAGCCAGTACACAGCACCCACAACACCAGTCAACACACAGCACCCACAACACCAGCCAGCACACAGCACCCACAACACCAGCCAGCACACAGCACCCACAACACCAGCCAGTACACAGCACCCACAACACCAGTCAACACACAGCACCCACAACACCATCCAGCACACAGCACTCACAACACCAGCCAGCACACAGCACCCACAACACCAGCCAGTTCACAGCACCCACAACACCAGTCAACACACAGCACCCACAACACCAGCCAGGACACAGTACCCACAACACCAGCCAGCATACAGCACCGACAACACCAGCCAGCACACAGTAACCACAGCACCAGCCAGCACACAGCATCCACAACACCAGCCAGCATACAGCACCTACAACACCAGCCAGCACACACCACCCACAACACAAGCCAGCACACAGTACCCACAACACCAGCCAGTACACGGCACCCACAACACCAGTCAGCACACAGTACCCACAACACCAGTCAGCACACAGCACCTACAACACCAGCCAGTATACGGCACCCACAACACCAGCCAGGACACAGTACCCACAACACCATCCAGCATACAGCACCCACAACACCAGTAAGTACATGGCACCCACAACACCAGCCAGCATACAGCACCCACAACACCAGCCAGCACACAGCACCCACAACACCAGTCAGCACACAGCAACCACAACACCAGCCAGTATACGGCACCCACAACACCAGCCAGCACACAGCACCCACAACACCAGCCAGCACACAGCACCCACAACACCAGCCAGCACACAGCACCCACAACACCAGTCAGCACACAGCACCCACAACACCAGCCAGTATACGGCACCCACAACACCAGCCAGCATACATCACCCACAACACCAGCCAGCACACAGCACCCACAACACCAGCCAGCACACAGCACCCACAACACCAGCCAGCACACAGCACCCACAACACCAGCCAGCACACAGCACCCACAACACCAGCTAGCATACAGCACCCACAACACCAGCCAGAATACAACACCCACAACACCAGCCAGCATACAGCACCCACAACATCAGCCAGCACATAGCACCCACAACACCAGCCAGCATACAGCACCCACAACACCAGCCAGCACATAGCACCCACAACACAAGCCAGCACACAGCACCCACAACACCAGCCAGCACATAGCACCCACAACACCAGGCAGCACACAGCACCCACAACACCAGCCAGCATACAGCACCCACAACACCAGCCAGCATACAACACCCACAACACCAGCTAGCATACAACACCCACAACACCAGCCAGCACAAAGCACCCACAACACCAGCCAGTACACGGTACCCACAAGAACAGCCAGCATACAGCACCCACAACACCAGCCAGCACATAGCACCCACAACACCAGCCAGCATACAGCACTCACAACACCAGCCAGTACACAGCATCCACAACACCAGCCAGCATACAACACCCACAACACCAGCCAGCACACAGCACCCACAACACCAGCCAGTACACAGCACCCACAACACCAGCCAGCACACAGCACCCACAACACCAGCCAGCACACAGCATCCACAACACCAGCCAGCATACAACACACACAACACCAGTCAGCACACAGCACCCACAACACCAGCCAGTATACGGCAATCACAACACCAGCCAGCACACAGTATCCACAACACCAGCCAGCATACAGCACCCACAACACCAGCCAGCACACAGCACCCACAATACCAGCCTGCACACAGCACCCAAAACACCAGCCAGTACACAGCACCCACAATACCAGTCAGCACACAGCACCCACAACACCAGCCAGCACACAGCACCCACAACACGAGCCAGCACACAGCACCCACAACACCAGCCAGCATACAGCACACACTACACCAGCCAGCACACATTTCCCACAACACTAGCCAGCACACAGCATCCACAACACCAGCCAGCATACAGCACCTACAATACCAGCCAGTACACAGCATCCACAATACCAGCCAGCATACAACACCCACAACAGCAGCCAGAATACAGCACCCACAACACCAGCCAGTACACAGCACCCACCACACCAGCCAGCACACAGCATCCACAACACCAGCCAGCATACAACACCCTCAACACCAGCCAGCATACAGAACCCACAGCACCAGCCAGCATACAGCACCAACAACACCAGCCAACACATAGCACCCACAACACCAGCCAGTACACAGCACCCACAACACCAGCCAGCACACAGAACCCACAGCACCAGCCAGCACACAGCATCCACAACACCAGCCAGCATACAGCACCCACAACACCAGCCAGCACACAGCACCCACAACACCAGCCAACACATAATACCCACAGCACCAGCCAGCACACAGCATCCACACCACCAGCCAGCATACAGCACCCACAACACCAGCCAGCACACACCACCCACAATACCAGCCAGCACACAGTACCCACAACACCAGCCAGTACACGGCACCCACAACACCAGTCAGCACACAGCACCCACAACACCAGCCAGCACACAGCACCCACAACACCAGTCAGCATACAGCACCCACAACACCAGTCAGCACACAGCACCCACAACACCAGCCAGTATACGGCACCCACAACACCAGCCAGGACACAGTACCCTCAACACCAGCCAGCATACAGCACCCACAACACCAGCCAGCACACAGCACCCACAACACCAGCCAGCACACAGCACCCACAACACCAGCCAGTACACAGCACCCACAACACCAGTCAACACACAGCACCCACAACACCAGCCAGCACACAGCACCCACAACACCAGCCAGCACACAGCACCCACAACACCAGCCAGTACACAGCACCCACAACACCAGTCAACACACAGCACCCACAACACCATCCAGCACACAGCACTCACAACACCAGCCAGCACACAGCACCCACAACACCAGCCAGTTCACAGCACCCACAACACCAGTCAACACACAGCACCCACAACACCAGCCAGGACACAGTACCCACAACACCAGCCAGCATACAGCACCGACAACACCAGCCAGCACACAGTAACCACAGCACCAGCCAGCACACAGCATCCACAACACCAGCCAGCATACAGCACCTACAACACCAGCCAGCACACACCACCCACAACACAAGCCAGCACACAGTACCCACAACACCAGCCAGTACACGGCACCCACAACACCAGTCAGCACACAGTACCCACAACACCAGTCAGCACACAGCACCTACAACACCAGCCAGTATACGGCACCCACAACACCAGCCAGGACACAGTACCCACAACACCATCCAGCATACAGCACCCACAACACCAGTAAGTACATGGCACCCACAACACCAGCCAGCATACAGCACCCACAACACCAGCCAGCACACAGCACCAACAACACCAGCCAGCACATAGCACCCACAACACCAGCTAGCATACAGCACCCACAACACCAGCCAGCATACAACACCCACAACACCAGCCAGCATACAGCACCCACAACACCAGCCAGCACATAGCACGCACAACACCAGCCAGCACACAGCACCCATAACACCAGCCAGCATATAGCACCCACAACACCAGGCAGTACACAGCACCCACAACACCAGCCAGCTTATAGCACCCACAACACCAGCCAGCATACAACACCCACAACACCAGCCAGCATACAACACCCACAACACCAGCCAGCACACAGCACCCACAACACCAGCCAGTACACGGTACCCACTACATCAGCCAGCATACAGAACCCACAACACCAGCGATCACATAGCACCCACAACACTAGCTAGTACACAGCACCCACAACAACAGCCTGCACACAGCACCCAAAACACGAGCCAGTACACAGCACCCACAATACCAGTCAGCACACAGCACCCACAACACCAGCCAGCACACAGCACCCACAACACGAGCCAGCACACAGCACCCACAACACCAGCCAGCATACAGCACCCACAACACCAGCCAGCACACAGTACCCACAACACCAGCCAGCACACTGCATCCACAACACCAGCTAGCATACAGCACACACAACACCATCCAGTACACAGCATCCACAACACCAGCCAGCATACAACACCCACAACATCAGCCAGCATACAGCACCCACAACACCAGCCAGTACACAGCACCCACAACACCAGCCAGCACACAGCACCCACCACACCAGCCAGCACACAGCATCCACAACACCAGTGTTATGATCTCAGCCTACAGGAGAAACGAGTCTCCCTCCTTGAGAGTTATTCGTCAAGCCTGACCTAATTAGAAGGTCTAGCGAATATTGAGG
Organism: Procambarus clarkii; assembly: GCF_040958095.1. Lineage (NCBI taxonomy): Eukaryota > Metazoa > Arthropoda > Malacostraca > Decapoda > Cambaridae > Procambarus > Procambarus clarkii. Next base: position 44,517,135 of record NC_091162.1, on the reverse strand, counting down.
TGATAACCCATATGAAAAATGGCTGGTTGGATATGTAAAACAATTTGAGATTATGGGCAATGAAGAAGAAAACAGATAAATGACGGGCTAGGAGATGTGGACATTTTGCTGGAGGCGTGAGGCTCGCTTCTGGAGGACCTTGACCTCACTTGAGTGCCAGACATCGCAGGGGGAAGCCGCGCTCCGTTGAGCTCCCGCCAGAAGGGAACCCCTAGTGATATATCTCTAAGAGAAGAGAAGTGTGCAGACGTACCAGCTGTGGAATCGAGCTGGGAACGTTGTGGTCTCAAGTCCTGGTCGACGAGCAGATATTAAATCGCCCAGAAGCATTATTGTGTGCTGTGTGGAGCGCCCTGACCAGACGCCGTCAGAGGGAAAGCGCCCTCGACCAATTAATCTGTGGTAAGCACGATAAACGCCAGTTCATAGTGATTGTTTGTAGTTGGTCGTGTGCCCAGCGACAGTAGCGATGTTTATTTATAGGTTAGACATGTTTTAATAAGGCAGAAGGCCTGAAATAGGAGAGTGAAGAGGGAGGAGCACGGAGCGACGTCCATCCCCTCTGAGCTCTGACGGACGACTGAGGGAGCCCGGCTCCGGATGGAGGAAGACCCTCCCAGCGAGTGAGGACCGCCGCCAGGCGAGGTGGAGTATGGACCCGCCCAAAACGGGGGAGTACACTCTCACTGTATGTAGAGGACAGATAGAGGTTTGAGGCAAGCATATTGTGTGGTTATTTTTGTTTATGTGTTAAAGGGGAACATTTTATTGGAACGTCGATGGGTTGCAGGTTTGTCTTTGGGGAAGAAGTTGCTGAGAACTTCGAAGCCAGCAGATGAAGTAGCTGATGAGACTCCAAGGTAGTGGAGCAGAGGACCTCGAGCTGTGAGGAGAAGCAGCAGTGAAGAGGAGTGTCATGTGCTTCTGTAGAGGTGGAGAAGTACCACAGTTGCTCGGGGAAACTTCATGGTGTAGCAGCCAAGAGAGCTGTGGAGGAACCTAGCTGAAGGGTGAAGCACCGTAGTTACTCAAGGAAACTTCATGATAGCAGCCTGGAGGAGCTGCAGAGGATCCTGGTAGTGAAGCCCGGAAGAACCTAAGGATATTAGGGTTGTGAACTTCCAGAGGTGGAAGGGGAAGTTCTGGTGGATTACTTATAGGGAGTTGATAGTGTTTGGTTGTCATTAGCGTGCAAGACGCAGTGAGAGGTGAGTGACTGTTGGCATTCTTACGTCAAGGAGTTTTTTTATACTGAAGTATCAATGAACATTTATACTGGTATATGTTATTGCATTCAAATGCTGATTTTCTGTATATATATGTTATCTTGCTGATGGTGCAACAGTGTATGTAGACTTGATCAACTTGAGGAGGTTGATAGTATCAGGTGGTGAACCATGAGATAGGATACCACTTGATAAGCTGATAATAGAGTTCTGATGGTGTTGGAGTGCAACCTGATTGTGATATTATAGAGTATAGGATTCATTATTATTATATGTGTGTATGTATCGTGTATGTGCTTTGTCCAGTAAATGTGTCACAATTTGCTGGTGTTTACCCTTGTCCTAGTGAGGCTTCCCAGGAGGTAGTAAAGAAGGAGAGAGAGAGAGAAAGAACCAAGAACCACTGCCGTGGACAGGGTAGGAGGTAATACTAGTAAATCATAGGGGATTGAGGAGATCATTTCTCATAAAGAGAGAGTGGGGAGTCACAGCGGCTCGAGTGGGTGTGTGCACGTGACAACGAGGCTAAGTGTTGGAGCCGCATCCCCTAAACGTGTGACGTTGAGCCCCTCTCCAAGAGCCAGAAGCGCCAAGGGTGATCTCCTAGTATAAGCACTCTGCCGAGTTGTGGGTTGGGTTGTCCATAGAGAAGGATCAACGACGACAACACCAACCAACCCACAGTCTATAATAAATTGGGGGCATGTCCGGGAGAGTGAACTGACACACCCACACCCTGTCCAAGAGTGGATTTGTACACCCCTGCTGAGATAAACTGTGTGACCGCAGGTGTATATTCTCTCTCTTGGGAAGACTCACAGGACAGGATGACAGCAGTCCTGAATTTTAGAGGTTCGGAGAAAGACCTTGCGAGAGCCCAGAAGTACATTGATACAGGAGATGATGAAATCTTGCAAAATTGTACCCAGGAACAACTTTGGTTGATCGGTAAAATGTATGGTGTTAGGTTGAAGTCAAACAGGGCGTCTAGTAAACGAAAGGAAATCAAGGCAATAACGCAGATAGACAGAGTAAGCATGTTCTGCAAAACTCATGACGAGAAGATTCTAGACATGTGCACTAGGAGGCAGATAAGGATGTTGGAAGACCATTTCGGCCTAAAGGGTGGGCAAGATAAGATAGAGGATGGACGCGAGGCGCTATGGACTTGGTTAAGGGAACAAAAAGCAGAAGAAGAGAAGGAAGCGAAACGCCAACGTGAACAAGAGGAAACACAGTGCTAGCAAGGAGGAGCTGAAGCCCTGCCTCAGAATGAAGAACCCGATAGGTTGGAAGAAATTTCAGAGGAAACGGATGATGCGCCAAGTGACGAAGGAATTAATGTAAACTCAAGTAGCAGCAGGGAAAGCAGCCTTGAGAGGCGCGAGATGGAACCAAAGTTGGAACCAGGAGACAATGAGGTACAGCTGCAACGTGAAGAGAGGCAGGCTCGGCTTGAGCAAGAGAAAGCCAAAGCCGAGCAGGAGCGAGCTAAAGCTGAGCAAGAGAAAGCTAAAGCCGAACAGGAAAAAGCTAAAGCTGAACAGGAAAAAGCTAAAGCTGAACAGGAAAAGCTTAAAGTCGGACAAGAGAGAGCCAAGGCCGAACAAGAAACGGCCAAGGCTGAACTGACTATGATAAAGATGGAGGCCGCTAAAGCAGAACAAGAGAGAATTAAGACAGCACGAAGAGAGAACAGAGTGAGAAGCGAGGCGAGATGCAGCAATGGCAGATCCAGTGGAGTCTGGGGAGGAAGAAATTACGAGAGGCCCAGAGGAGTCTGGGGTGAGAAAAATTTTGATAAATGGGCAGATAAAAGTAAGTACCCTAAAACTCAGAAGAGTAGGTCGCGCACTTCATCTGAAAGTGAGGATGGAGGAGCTAAACGAGAAACTAATCGTTATCCAGGGAATCAAGAGTCCAGTAAAGCACCACAGAGTACGAGTAGTACGTCTGGCACGAGGAACTCCAATACGAGTGGGCAGAGTCAGAGCTACTCTGGTACATATAGAAGAGACTTTTCCCAGATAAGATGTTACAATTGTAACGGATTGGGTCACGTGATGCGAGATTGTCGGCAGGGCAAGAGAGTTGTGACCCTGGCCATGTGTGACCCCCGAAGTAAATATACTAATGTGTTCCGAGACAAACCACAGAGAGCGAACTTAGTGAACGAGAGGTATAGGCCGTTCATGAGCAAAGGTTGGATCAGTGTAGGAGGCCAACCTGAGGTAGAAGTTGGTATCTTAAGAGATACCGGAGCTAATCAGAGCTTGATTGCGAGAAGCCTGATTGGGGATGGTCGACGGTTAGCTGGCAGTGGGAAGGTGAAAGTATATGGGTTATTGTCGGAGAGTGACATGCCCGTATGTGCTGTCCAGCTAAGGTCGGAATATGTGTCGGCAGAGGTGATGTTGGGAGTGTGCCCTGACATACCTGTTCCAGGAGTCCAAGTGATCCTGGGGAATGACTTGTGCGGGACAAAGGTGTTGCCAAGAGTCATAGCGGAGACTGTGCCAGAGGAGTGCCCAGAAGGCCACGGCACGTGTGGGACACCTGAGAGTGTGAAGCTGACTGACATCCGAGGGGATGAGTCAGGAGACCGCCAAGCCATTGAGTACCCTGTCTCGGTAGTGACGAAGACAGAGGTGGCCGACAAGGAAGACGCTGGAGAAGATGATACAGTGTCGATTCAGCCGGTGGAAGATATCGACGTAGATATAGCGTGGCGATTTGATGAAGGTCCAGCCCAGAAAAATGAAGTCTCGGTGAGGTCAAAAGTGAAGATGGCCCAGCCGAAGAAGAATCATGTGAAGAGAGCGGACCTGAGTAGAGCCCAGACTGCTGAAACTAAGAGTCGGAAGGTGAATGCAACTGTGCTGAGTATGAATGAGGAAAGATGTGGACATACTGAGGACGGGAGTATAGCGTCAAGTGGTCCACGAGCACAGAGGCATAGGGATAGTGGAGTTAAGTTGTTTGAGGTGTCAGGAGTTGACATGTTTCACAGACAACGTGGAGGAGAGATAGTGAAGAAGAGTAATAACCGAGAAAATGAAAGGAGAAGAGACAGTATGTGTGGAGAGACACTTACGAGCACTTTGGGAGAGGCAAAGCGACATGTATGGTCGAGTGCTGTTGGATGTAGTACAGCGCTCGAAGAAACTTTTAGGGAACGAAGAAGAGTTGAAGGAGAAGAAATGGAGTGGTACAGAGGTGAAAAGTGTGAGAAGAGGATGAGGATACAAGCATGGATGGATAGAAGAAAGCCAAGGACTCGATGGAGGTCAAACAGCATGAGGTCTCGGATAAATGAGGAGACGAAAAGGAGGAGCGTCGGTGAAGACGATGGAGTGAAGTATGATGACAGGAGACGAAAGTATAATGGCAGTAGATGGAAGAGTGAAGACGACAGAGGAGGTACAGACAGTAGATGTCTGACTCTGGACGTGAAGAGAAGACGAGGAAACGGAGGGTGGAGACAATAAGTAGAGTGGACCGATGGAGTGCAGGCGTTCAAGGAGGACAGCCTAGCCAAGAGGTGCCAGAGAGGTCAAATCATTTGTGAGAAGAACATGTTCCTGGAGAGTTGTGAGCCAGATGTTGCAAGGTGCAACGAATTAATTGTAGACTCCTAAGAGAGTATATGGGGTGAAGAACGAGACAGTGTAGTGGCGGATGTATTATCCCGAGCTTTGCCACTGGAATAACTCTCAAAAATAAGGGGAGGGGAGTGTTATGATCTCAGCCTACAGGAGAAACGAGTCTCCCTCCTTGAGAGTTATTCGTCAAGCCTGACCTGATTAGAAGGTCTAGCGAATATTGAGGTGATAACCCATATGAAAAATGGGTGGTTGGATATGTAAAACAATTTGAGATTATGGGCAATGAAGAAGAAAACAGATAAATGACGGGCTAGGAGATGTGGACATTTTGCTGGAGGCGTGAGGCTCGCTTCTGGAGGACCTTGACCTCACTTGAGTGCCAGACATCGCAGGGGGAAGCCGCGCTCCGTTGAGCTCCCGCCAGAAGGGAACCCCTAGTGATATATCTCTAAGAGAAGAGAAGTGTGCAGACGTACCAGCTGTGGAATCGAGCTGGGAACGTTGTGGTCTCAAGTCCTGGTCGACGAGCAGATATTAAATCGCCCAGAAGCATTATTGTGTGCTGTGTGGAGCGCCCTGACCAGACGCCGTCAGAGGGAAAGCGCCCTCGACCAATTAATCTGTGGTAAGCACGATAAACGCCAGTTCATAGTGATTGTTTGTAGTTGGTCGTGTGCCCAGCGACAGTAGCGATGTTTATTTATAGGTTAGACATGTTTTAATAAGGCAGAAGGCCTGAAATAGGAGAGTGAAGAGGGAGGAGCACGGAGCGACGTCCATCCCCTCTGAGCTCTGACGGACGACTGAGGGAGCCCGGCTCCGGATGGAGGAAGACCCTCCCAGCGAGTGAGGACCGCCGCCAGGCGAGGTGGAGTATGGACCCGCCCAAAACGGGGGAGTCCACTCTCACTGTATGTAGAGGACAGATAGAGGTTTGAGGCAAGCATATTGTGTGGTTATTTTTGTTTATGTGTTAAAGGGGAACATTTTATTGGAACGTCGATGGGTTGCAGGTTTGTCTTTGGGGAAGAAGTTGCTGAGAACTTCGAAGCCAGCAGATGAAGTAGCTGATGAGACTCCAAGGTAGTGGAGCAGAGGACCTCGAGCTGTGAGGAGAAGCAGCAGTGAAGAGGAGTGTCATGTGCTTCTGTAGAGGTGGAGAAGTACCACAGTTGCTTGGGGAAACTTCATGGTGTAGCAGCCAAGAGAGCTGTGGAGGAACCTAGCTGAAGGGTGAAGCACCGTAGTTACTCAAGGAAACTTCATGATAGCAGCCTGGAGGAGCTGCAGAGGATCCTGGTAGTGAAGCCCGGAAGAACCTAAGGATATTAGGGTTGTGAACTTCCAGAGGTGGAAGGGGAAGTTCTGGTGGATTACTTATAGGGAGTTGATAGTGTTTGGTTGTCATTAGCGTGCAAGACGCAGTGAGAGGTGAGTGACTGTTGGCATTCTTACGTCAAGGAGTTTTTTTATACTGAAGTATCAATGAACATTTATACTGGTATATGTTATTGCATTCAAATGCTGATTTTCTGTATATATATGTTATCTTGCTGATGGTGCAACAGTGTATGTAGACTTGATCAACTTGAGGAGGTTGATAGTATCAGGTGGTGAACCATGAGATAGGATACCACTTGATAAGCTGATAATAGAGTTCTGATGGTGTTGGAGTGCAACCTGATTGTGATATTATAGAGTATAGGATTCATTATTATTATATGTGTGTATGTATCGTGTATGTGCTTTGTCCAGTAAATGTGTCACAATTTGCTGGTGTTTACCCTTGTCCTAGTGAGGCTTCCCAGGAGGTAGTAAAGAAGGAGAGAGAGAGAGAAAGAACCAAGAACCACTGCCGTGGACAGGGTAGGAGGTAATACTAGTAAATCATAGGGGATTGAGGAGATCATTTCTCATAAAGAGAGAGTGGGGAGTCACAGCGGCTCGAGTGGGTGTGTGCACGTGACAACGAGGCTAAGTGTTGGAGCCGCATCCCCTAAACGTGTGACGTTGAGCCCCTCTCCAAGAGCCAGAAGCGCCAAGGGTGATCTCCTAGTATAAGCACTCTGCCGAGTTGTGGGTTGGGTTGTCCATAGAGAAGGATCAACGACGACAACACCAACCAACCCACAGTCTATAATACCAGCCAACATACAACACTCACAACACCAGCCAGCATACAGCACCCACAGCACCAGCCAGCATACAGCACCAACAACACCAGCCAACACATAGCACCCACAACACCAGCCAGTACACAGCACCCACAACACCAGCCAGCAAACAGTACCCACAGCACCAGCCAGCACACAGAATGCACAACACCAGCCAGTATACAGCACCCACAACACCAGCCAGCACACAGCACCCACAACACCAGTCAGCACACAGCACCCACAACACCAGCCAGTACACGGCACCCACAACACCAGTCAGCACACAAAACCCACAACACCAGCCAGTATACGGCACCCACAACACCAGCCAGGACACAGTACCCAAAACACCAGCCAGCATACAGCACCCACAACACCAGCCAACACACAGCACCCACAACACCAGCCAGCACACAGCACCCACAACACCAGCCAGTACACAGCACCCACAACACCAGTCAACACACAGCACCCACAACACCAGCCAGCTCACAGCACCCACAACACCAGTCAGCACACAGCAACCACAACACCATCCAGTATACGGCACCCACAACACCAGCCAGCACACAGCACCCACAACACCAGCCAGCACACAGCACCCACAACACCAGCCAGCACACAGCACCCACAACACCAGTCAGCACACAGCACCCACAACACCAGCCAGTATACGGCACCCACAACACCAGCCAGCATACAGCACCCACAACACCAGCCAGCACACAGCACCTACAACACCAGCCAGCACACAGCACCCACAACACCAGCCAGCATACTTCACCCACAACACCAGCCAGCACACAGCACCCACAACACCAGCCAGCACACAGCACCCACAACACCAGTAAGTACATGGCACCCACAACACCAGCCAGCATACAGCACCCACAACACCAGCCAGCACACAGCACCCACAACAACAGCCAGCACATAGCACCCACAACACCAGCTAGCATACAGCACCCACAACACCAGCCAGCATACAACACCCACAACACCAGCCAGCATACAGCACCCACAACACCAGCAAGAGCATAGCACCCACAACACCAGCCAGCACACAGCACCCATAACACCAGCCAGCACATAGCACCCACAACACCAGGCAGTACACAGCACCCACAACACCAGCCAGCTTACAGAACCCACAACACCAGCCAGCATCCAACACCCACAACACCAGCCAGCATACAACACCCACAACACCAGCCAGCATACAGCACCCACAACACCAGCTAGTACACGGTACCCACTACATCAGCCAGCATACAGAACCCACAACACCAGCCAGCACATAGCACCCAATACACTAGCTAGTACACAGCACCCACAACAACAGCCTGCACACAGCACCCAAAACACGAGCCAGTACACAGCACCCACAATACCAGTCAGAACACAGCACCCACAACACCAGCCATCACACAGCACCCACAACACGAGCCAGCACACAGCACCCACAACACCAGCCAGCATACAGCACCCACAACACCAGCCAGCACACAGTACCCACAACACCAGCCAGCACACTGCATCCACAACACCAGCTAGCATACAGCACACACAACACCAGTAAGTACACAGCATCCACAACACCAGCCAGCATACAACATCCACAACATCACCCAGCATACAGCACCCACAACACCAGCCAGTACACAGCACCCACAACACCAGCCAGCACACAGCACCCACCAAACCAGCCAGCACACAGCATCCACAACACCAGCCAGCATACAACACTCACAACACCAGCCAGCATACAGCACCCAAAGCACCAGCCAGCATACAGCACCAACAACACCAGCCAACACATAGCACCCACAACACCAGCCAGTACACAGCACCCACAACACCAGCCAGCACACAGTACCCACAGCACCAGCCAGCACACAGAATCCACAACACCAGCCAGCATACAGCACCCACAACACCAGCCAGCACACAGCAACCACAACACCAGTCAGCACACAGCACCCACAACACAAGCCAGTACACCGCACCCACAACACCAGTCAGCACACAGTACCCAAAACACCAGCCAGCATACAGCACCCACAACACCATCCAACACACAGCACCCACAACACCAGCCAGCACACAGCACCCAGAACACCAGCCAGTACACAGTACCCACAACACCAGTCAACACACTGCACCCACACACCAGCCAGCACACAGCACCCACATTACCAGTCAGCACACAGCACCCACAACACCAGCCAGCACACAGTACCCACATCGCCAGCCAGCATACAGCACCCAAAACACCAGCCAGCACACAGCACCCACAACACCAGCCAGCACACAGCACCCACAACACCAGCCAGCACTCATCACCTACAACACCAGCCAGCACACAGTACCCACAACACCAGTCAGCACACATCACCCACAACACCAGCCAGCATACAGCACTCACAACACCAGCCAGCACACAGCACCCACAACACCAGTAAGTACATGGCACCCACAACACCAGCCAGCATACAGCACCCACAACACCAGCCAGCACACAGCACCCACAACACCAGCCAGCACACAGCACCCACAACACCAGCTAGCATACAGCACCCACAACACCAGCCAGCATACAACACCCACAACACCAGCCAGCATACAGCACCCACAACACCAGCCAGCACATAGCACCCACAACACCAGCCAGCACACAGCACCCATAACACCAGCCAGCACATAGCACCCACAACACCAGTCAGCACACAGCACCCACAACACCAGCCAGTACACGGCACCCACAACACCAGTCAGCACACAAAACCCACAACACCAGCCAGTATACGGCAACCACAACACAAGCCAGGACACAGTAACCAATACACCAGCCAGCATACAGCACCCACAAAACCAGCCAACACACAGCACCCACAACACCAGCCAGCACACAGCACCCACAACACCAGCCAGTACACAGCACCCACAACACCAGTCAACACACAGCACCCACAACACCAGCCAGCACACAGCACCCACAACACCAGTCAGCACACAGCAACCACAACACCAGCCAGTATACGGCACCCACAACACCAGCCAGCACACAGCACCCACAACACCAGCCAGCACACAGCACCCACAACACCAGCCAGCACACAGCACCCACAACACCAGTCAGCACACAGCACCCACAACACCAGCCAGTATACGGCACCCACAACACCAGCAAGCATACAGCACCCACAACACCAGCCAGCACACAGCACCAACAACACCAGCCAGCACACAGCTCCCACAACACCAGCCAGCACACAGCACCCACAACACCAGCCAGCACACAGCACCCACAACACCAGCACACAGCACCCACAACACCAGGCAGTACACAGCACCCACAACACCAGCCAGCTTATAGCACCCACAACACCAGCCAGCATACAACACCCACAACACCAGCCAGCATACAACACCCACAACACCAGCCAGCACACAGCACCCACAACACCAGCCAGTACACGGTTCCCACTACATCAGCCAGCATACAGAACCCACAACACCAGCCATCACATAGCACCCACAACACTAGCTAGTACACAGCACCCACAACAACAGCCTGCACACAGCACCCAAAACACGAGACAGTACACAGCACCCACAATACCAGTCAGCACACAGCACCCACAACACCAGCCAGCACACAGCACCCACAACACGAGCCAGCACACAGCACCCACAACACCAGCCAGCATACAGCACCCACAACACCAGCCAGCACACAGTACCCACAACACCAGCCAGCACACTGCATCCACAACACCAGCTAGCATACAGCACACACAACACCAGCCAGTACACAGCATCCACAACACCAGCCAGCATACAACACCCACAACATCAGCCAGCATACAGCACCCACAACACCAGCCAGTACTTAGCACCCACAACACCAGCCAGCACACAGCACCCACCACACCAGCCAGCACACAGCATCCACAACACCAGCCAGCGTACAACACTCACAACACCAGCCAGCATACAGCACCCACAGCACCAGCCAGCATACAGCACCAACAACACCAGCTGACACATAGCACCCACAACACCAGCCAGTACACAGCACCCACAACACCAGCCAGCAAACAGTACCCACAGCACCAGCCAGCACACAGAATCAACAACACCAGCTAGCATACAGCACCCACAACACCAGCCAGCACACAGCACCCGCAACACCAGTCAGCACACAGCACCCACAACACCAGCCAGTACACGGCACCCACAACACCAGTCAGCACACAAAACCCACAACACCAGCCAGTATACGGCACCCACAACACCAGCCAGGACACAGTACCCAAAACACCTGCCAGCATACAGCACCCACAACACCAGCCAACACACAGCACCCACAACACCAGCCAGCACACAGCACCCACAACACCAGCCAGTACACAGCACCCACAACACCAGTCAACACACAGCACCCACAACACCAGCCAGCACACAGCACCCACAACACCAGTCAGCACACAGCAACCACAACACCAGCCAGTATACGGCACCCACAACACCAGCCAGCACACAGCACCCACAACACCAGCCAGCACACAGCACCCACAACACCAGCCAGCACACAGCACCCACAACACCAGTCAGCACACAGCACCCACAACACCAGCCAGTATACGGCACCCACAACACCAGCCAGCATACATCACCCACAACACCAGCCAGCACACAGCACCCACAACACCAGCCAGCACACAGAACCCACAACACCAGCCAGCACACAGCACCCACAACACCAGCCAGCACACAGCACCCACAACACCAGCTAGCATACAGCACCCACAACACCAGCCAGAATACAACACCCACAACACCAGCCAGCATACAGCACCCACAACATCAGCCAGCACATAGCACCCACAACACCAGCCAGCATACAGCACCCACAACACCAGCCAGAATACAACACCCACAACACCAGCCAGCACACAGCACCCACCACACCAGCCAGCACACAGCATCCACAACACCAGCCAGCGTACAACACTCACAACACCAGCCAGCATACAGCACCCACAGCACCAGCCAGCATACAGCACCAACAACACCAGCCAACACATAGCACCCACAACACCAGCCAGTACACAGCACCCACAACACCAGCCAGCAAACAGTACCCACAGCACCAGCCAGCACACAGAATCAACAACACCAGCTAGCATACAGCACCCACAACACCAGCCAGCACACAGCACCCACAACACCAGTCAGCACACAGCACCCACAACACCAGCCAGTACACGGCACCCACAACACCAGTCAGCACACAAAACCCACAACACCAGCCAGTATACGGCACCCACAACACCAGCCAGGACACAGTACCCAAAACACCTGCCAGCATACAGCACCCACAACACCAGCCAACACACAGCACCCACAACACCAGCCAGCACACAGCACCCACAACACCAGCCAGTACACAGCACCCACAACACCAGTCAACACACAGCACCCACAACACCAGCCAGCACACAGCACCCACAACACCAGTCAGCACACAGCAACCACAACACCAGCCAGTATACGGCACCCACAACACCAGCCAGCACACAGCACCCACAACACCAGCCAGCACACAGCACCCACAACACCAGCCAGCACACAGCACCCACAACACCAGTCAGCACACAGCACCCACAACACCAGCCAGTATACGGCACCCACAACACCAGCCAGCATACATCACCCACAACACCAGCCAGCACACAGCACCCACAACACCAGCCAGCACACAGCACCCACAACACCAGCCAGCACACAGCACCCACAACACCAGCCAGCACACAGCACCCACAACACCAGCTAGCATACAGCACCCACAACACCAGCCAGAATACAACACCCACAACACCAGCCAGCATACAGCACCCACAACATCAGCCAGCACATAGCACCCACAACACCAGCCAGCATACAGCACCCACAACACCAGCCAGCACATAGCACCCACAACACCAGCCAGCACACAGCACCCACCACACCAGCCAGCACACAGCATCCACAACACCAGCTAGCATACAGCACCCACAACACCAGCCAGAATACAACACCCACAACACCAGCCAGCATACAGCACCCACAACATCAGCCAGCACATAGCACCCACAACACCAGCCAGCACACAGCACCCACAACACCAGCTAGCATACAGCACCCACAACACCAGCCAGAATACAACACCCACAACACCAGCCAGCATACAGCACCCACAACATCAGCCAGCACATAGCACCCACAACACCAGCCAGCATACAGCACCCACAACACCAGCCAGAATACAACACCCACAACACCAGCCTGCACACAGCACCCACCACACCAGCCAGCACACAGCATCCACAACACCAGCCAGCGTACAACACTCACAACACCAGCCAGCATACAGCACCCACAGCACCAGCCAGCATACAGCACCAACAACACCAGCCAACACATAGCACCCACAACACCAGCCAGTACACAGCACCCACAACACCAGCCAGCAAACAGTACCCACAGCACCAGCCAGCACACAGAATCAACAACACCAGCTAGCATACAGCACCCACAACACCAGCCAGCACACAGCACCCACAACACCAGTCAGCACACAGCACCCACAACACCAGCCAGTACACGGCACCCACAACACCAGTCAGCACACAAAACCCACAACACCAGCCAGTATACGGCACCCACAACACCAGCCAGGACACAGTACCCAAAACACCTGCCAGCATACAGCACCCACAACACCAGCCAACACACAGCACCCACAACACCAGCCAGCACACAGCACCCACAACACCAGCCAGTACACAGCACCCACAACACCAGTCAACACACAGCACCCACAACACCAGCCAGCACACAGCACCCACAACACCAGTCAGCACACAGCAACCACAACACCAGCCAGTATACGGCACCCACAACACCAGCCAGCACACAGCACCCACAACACCAGCCAGCACACAGCACCCACAACACCAGCCAGCACACAGCACCCACAACACCAGTCAGCACACAGCACCCACAACACCAGCCAGTATACGGCACCCACAACACCAGCCAGCATACATCACCCACAACACCAGCCAGCACACAGCACCCACAACACCAGCCAGCACACAGCACCCACAACACCAGCCAGCACACAGCACCCACAACACGAGCCAGCACACAGCACCCACAACACCAGCTAGCATACAGCACCCACAACACCAGCCAGCATACAGCACCCACAACACCAGCCAGCATACAGCACCCACAACACCAGCCAGCACATAGCACCCACAACACCAGCCAGCACACAGCACCCACAACACCAGCCAACACACAGCACCCACAACACCAGCCAGCACACAGCACCCACAACACCAGCCAGTACACAGCACCCACAACACCAGTCAACACACAGCACCCACAACACCAGCCAGCACACAGCACCCACAACACCAGCCAGCACACAGAACCCACAACACCAGCCAGCACACAGCACCCACAACACCAGCCAGCACACAGCACCCACAACACCAGCTAGCATACAGCACCCACAACACCAGCCAGAATACAACACCCACAACACCAGCCAGCATACAGCACCCACAACATCAGCCAGCACATAGCACCCACAACACCAGCCAGCATACAGCACCCACAACACCAGCCAGAATACAACACCCACAACACCAGCCAGCACACAGCACCCACCACACCAGCCAGCACACAGCATCCACAACACCAGCCAGCGTACAACACTCACAACACCAGCCAGCATACAGCACCCACAGCACCAGCCAGCATACAGCACCAACAACACCAGCCAACACATAGCACCCACAACACCAGCCAGTACACAGCACCCACAACACCAGCCAGCAAACAGTACCCACAGCACCAGCCAGCACACAGAATCAACAACACCAGCTAGCATACAGCACCCACAACACCGGCCAGCACACAGCACCCACAACACCAGTCAGCACACAGCACCCACAACACCAGCCAGTACACGGCACCCACAACACCAGCCAGCACACAGCACCCACAACACCAGCCAGCACACAGCACCCACAACACCAGCCAGCACACAGCACCCACAACACCAGTCAGCACACAGCACCCACAACACCAGCCAGTATACGGCACCCACAACACCATCCAGCATACATCACCCACAACACCAGCCAGCACACAGCACCCACAACACCAGCCAGCACACAGAACCCACAACACCAGCCAGCACACAGCACCCACAACACCAGCCAGCACACAGCACCCACAACACCAGCTAGCATACAGCACCCACAACACCAGCCAGAATACAACACCCACAACACCAGCCAGCATACAGCACCCACAACATCAGCCAGCACATAGCACCCACAACACCAGCCAGCATACAGCACCCACAACACCAGCCAGAATACAACACCCACAACACCAGCCAGCACACAGCACCCACCACACCAGCCAGCACACAGCATCCACAACACCAGCCAGCGTACAACACTCACAACACCAGCCAGCATACAGCACCCACAGCACCAGCCAGCATACAGCACCAACAACACCAGCCAACACATAGCACCCACAACACCAGCCAGTACACAGCACCCACAACACCAGCCAGCAAACAGTACCCACAGCACCAGCCAGCACACAGAATCAACAACACCAGCTAGCATACAGCACCCACAACACCAGCCAGCACACAGCACCCACAACACCAGTCAGCACACAGCACCCACAACACCAGCCAGTACACGGCACCCACAACACCAGTCAGCACACAAAACCCACAACACCAGCCAGTATACGGCACCCACAACACCAGCCAGGACACAGTACCCAAAACACCTGCCAGCATACAGCACCCACAACACCAGCCAACACACAGCACCCACAACACCAGCCAGCACACAGCACCCACAACACCAGCCAGCACACAGCACCCACAACACCAGTCAACACACAGCACCCACAACACCAGCCAGCACACAGCACCCACAACACCAGTCAGCACACAGCAACCACAACACCAGCCAGTATACGGCACCCACAACACCAGCCAGCACACAGCACCCACAACACCAGCCAGCACACAGCACCCACAACACCAGCCAGCACACAGCACCCACAACACCAGTCAGCACACAGCACCCACAACACCAGCCAGTATACGGCACCCACAACACCAGCCAGCATACATCACCCACAACACCAGCCAGCACACAGCACCCACAACACCAGCCAGCACACAGCACCCACAACACCAGCCAGCACACAGCACCCACAACACCAGCCAGCACACAGCACCCACAACACCAGCAAGCATACAGCACCCACAACACCAGCCAGAATACAACACCCACAACACCAGCCAGCATACAGCACCCACAACATCAGCCAGCACATAGCACCCACAACACCAGCCAGCATACAGCACCCACAACACCAGCCAGCACATAGCACCCACAACACCAGCCAGCACACAGCACCCACCACACCAGCCAGCACACAGCATCCACAACACCAGATAGCATACAGCACCCACAACACCAGCCAGAATACAACACCCACAACACCAGCCAGCATACAGCACCCACAACATCAGCCAGCACATAGCACCCACAACACCAGCCAGCACACAGCACCCACAACACCAGCTAGCATACAGCACCCACAACACCAGCCAGAATACAACACCCACAACACCAGCCAGCATACAGCACCCACAACATTAGCCAGCACATAGCACCCACAACACCAGCCAGCATACAGCACCCACAACACCAGCCAGAATACAACACCCACAACACCAGCCAGCACACAGCACCCACCACACCAGCCAGCACACAGCATCCACAACACCAGCCAGCGTACAACACTCACAACACCAGCCAGCATACAGCACCCACAGCACCAGCCAGCATACAGCACCAACAACACCAGCCAACACATAGCACCCACAACACCAGCCAGTACACAGCACCCACAACACCAGCCAGCAAACAGTACCCACAGCACCAGCCAGCACACAGAATCAACAACACCAGCTAGCATACAGCACCCACAACACCAGCCAGCACACAGCACCCACAACACCAGTCAGCACACAGCACCCACAACACCAGCCAGTACACGGCACCCACAACACCAGTCAGCACACAAAACCCACAACACCAGCCAGTATACGGCACCCACAACACCAGCCAGGACACAGTACCCAAAACACCTGCCAGCATACAGCACCCACAACACCAGCCAACACACAGCACCCACAACACCAGCCAGCACACAGCACCCACAACACCAGCCAGTACACAGCACCCACAACACCAGTCAACACACAGCACCCACAACACCAGCCAGCACACAGCACCCACAACACCAGTCAGCACACAGCAACCACAACACCAGCCAGTATACGGCACCCACAACACCAGCCAGCACACAGCACCCACAACACCAGCCAGCACACAGCACCCACAACACCAGCCAGCACACAGCACCCACAACACCAGTCAGCACACAGCACCCACAACACCAGCCAGTATACGGCACCCACAACACCAGCCAGCATACATCACCCACAACACCAGCCAGCACACAGCACCCACAACACCAGCCAGCACACAGCACCCACAACACCAGCCAGCACACAGCACCCACAACACCAGCCAGCACACAGCACCCACAACACCAGCTAGCATACAGCACCCACAACACCAGCCAGAATACAACACCCACAACACCAGCCAGCATACAGCACCCACAACATCAGCCAGCACATAGCACCCACAACATCAGCCAGCACATAGCACCCACAACACCAGCCAGCATACAGCACCCACAACACCAGCCAGCACATAGCACCCACAACACCAGCCAGCACACAGCACCCACCACACCAGCCAGCACACAGCATCCACAACACCAGCCAGCATACAACACTCACAACACCAGCCAGCATACAGCACCCACAGCACCAGCCAGCATACAGCACCAACAACACCAGCCAACACATAGCACCCACAACACCAGCCAGTACACAGCACCCACAACACCAGCCAGCAAACAGTACCCACAGCACCAGCCAGCACACAGAATCAACAACACCAGCGAGCATACAGCACCCACAACACCAGCCAGCACACAGCACCCACAACACCAGTCAGCACACAGCACCCACAACACCAGCCAGTACACGGTACCCACAAGAACAGCCAGCATACAGCACCCACAACACCAGCCAGCACATAGCACCCACAACACCAGCCAGCATACAGCACTCACAACACCAGCCAGTACACAGCATCCACAACACCAGCCAGCATACAACACCCACAACACCAGCCAGCACACAGCACCCACAACACCAGCCAGTACACAGCACCCACAACACCAGCCAGCACACAGCACCCACAACACCAGCCAGCACACAGCATCCACAACACCAGCCAGCATACAACACACACAACACCAGTCAGCACACAGCACCCACAACACCAGCCAGTATACGGCAATCACAACACCAGCCAGCACACAGTATCCACAACACTAGCCATCATACAGCACCCACAACACCAGCCAGCACACAGCACCCACAATACCAGCCTGCACACAGCACCCAAAACACCAGCCAGTACACAGCACCCACAATACCAGTCAGCACACAGCACCCACAACACCAGCCAGCACACAGCACCCACAACACGAGCCAGCACACAGCACCCACAACACCAGCCAGCATACAGCACACACTACACCAGCCAGCACACATTACCCACAACACTAGCCAGCACACAGCATCCACAACACCAGCCAGCATACAGCACCTACAATACCAGCCAGTACACAGCATCCACAATACCAGCCAGCATACAACACCCACAACAGCAGCCAGCATACAGCACCCACAACACCTGCCAGTACACAGCACCCACCACACCAGCCAGCACACATCATCCACAACACCAGCCAGCATACAACACCCTCAACACCAGCCAGCATACAGAACCCACAGCACCAGCCAGCATACAGCACCAACAACACCAGCCAACACATAGCACCCACAACACCAGCCAGTACACAGCACCCACAACACCAGCCAGCACACAGAACCCACAGCACCAGCCAGCACACAGCATCCACAACACCAGCCAGCATACAGCACCCACAACACCAGCCAGCACACAGCACCCACAACACCAGCCAACACATAATACCCACAGCACCAGCCAGCACACAGCATCCACACCACCAGCCAGCATACAGCACCCACAACACCAGCCAGCACACACCACCCACAACACCAGCCAGCACACAGTACCCACAACACCAGCCAGTACACGGCACCCACAACACCAGTCAGCACACAGCACCCACAACACCAGCCAGCACACAGCATCCACAACACCAGTCAGCATACAGCACCCACAACACCAGTCAGCACACAGCACCCACAACACCAGCCAGTATACGGCACCCACAACACCAGCCAGGACACAGTACCCACAACACCAGCCAGCATACAGCACCCACAACACCAGCCAGCACACAGCACCCACAACACCAGCCAGCACACAGCACCCACAACACCAGCCAGTACACAGCACCCACAACACCAGTCAACACACAGCACCCACAACACCAGCCAGCACACAGCACCCACAACACCAGCCAGCACACAGCACCCACAACACCAGCCAGTACACAGCACCCACAACACCAATCAACACACAGCACCAACAACACCATCCAGCACACAGCACTCACAACACCAGCCAGCACACAGCACCCACAACACCAGCCAGTACACAGCACCCACAACACCAGTCAACACACAGCACCCACAACACCAGCCAGGACACAGTACCCACAACACCAGCCAGCATACAGCACCCACAACACCAGCCAGCACACAGTAACCACAGCACCAGCCAGCACACAGCATCCACAACACCAGCCAGCATACAGCACCTATAACACCATCCAGCATACACCACCCACAACACAAGCCAGCACACAGTACCCACAACACCAGCCAGTACACGGCACCCACAACACCAGTCAGCACACAGTACCCACAACACCAGTCAGCACACAGCACCTACAACACCAGCCAGTATACGGCACCCACAACACCAGCCAGGACACAGTACCCACAACACCATCCAGCATACAGCACCCACAACACCAGTAAGTACATGGCACCCACAACACCAGCCAGCATACAGCAACCACAACACCAGCCAGCACACAGCACCCACAACACCAGCCAGCACATAGCACCCACAACACCAGCTAGCATACAGCACCCACAACACCAGCCAGCATACAACACCCACAACACCAGCCAGCATACAGCACCCACAACACCAGCCAGCACATAGCACGCACAACACCAGCCAGCACACAGCACCCATAACACCAGCCAGCACATAGCACCCACAACACCAGGCAGTACACAGCACCCACAACACCAGCCAGCTTATAGCACCCAAAACACCAGCCAGCATACAACACCCACAACACCAGCCAGCACACAGCACCCACAACACCAGCCAGTACACGGTACCCACTACATCAGCCAGCATACAGAACCCACAACACCAGCGATCACATAGCACCCACAACACTAGCTAGTACACAGCACCCACAACAACAGCCTGCACACAGCACCCAAAACACGAGCCAGTACACAGCACCCACAATACCAGTCAGCACACAGCACCCACAACACCAGCCAGCACACAGCACCCACAACACGAGCCAGCACACAGCACCCACAACACCAGCCAGCATACAGCACCCACAACACCAGCCAGCACACAGTACCCACAACACCAGCCAGCACACTGCATCCACAACACCAGCTAGCATACAGCACAAACAACACCATCCAGTACACAGCATCCACAACACCAGCCAGCATACAACACCCACAACATCAGCCAGCATACAGCACCCACAACACCAGCCAGTACACAGCACCCACAACACCAGCCAGCACACAGCACCCACCACACCAGCCAGCACACAGCATCCACAACACCAGCCAGCATACAACACTCACAACACCAGCCAGCATACAGCACCCACAGCACCAGCCAGCATACAGCACCAACAACACCAGCCAACACATAGCACCCACAACACCAGCCAGTACACAGCACCCACAACACCAGCCAGCAAACAGTACCCACAGCACCAGCCAGCACACAGAATCCACAACACCAGCCAGTATACAGCACCCACAACACCAGCCAGCACACAGCACCCACAACACCAGTCAGCACACAGCACCCACAACACCAGCCAGTACACGGCACCCACAACACCAGTCAGCACACAAAACCCACAACACCAGCCAGTATACGGCACCCACAACACCAGCCAGGACACAGTACCCAAAACACCAGCCAGCATACAGCACCCACAACTCCAGCCAACACACAGCACCCACAACACCAGCCAGCACACAGCACCCACAACACCAGCCAGTACACAGCACCCACAACACCAGCCAGCAAACAGTACCCACAGCACCAGCCAGCACACAGAATCAACAACACCAGCTAGCATACAGCACCCACAACACCAGCCAGCACACAGCACCCACAACACCAGTCAGCACACAGCACCCACAACACCAGTCAGCACGCAGCACCCACAACACCAGCCAGTACACGGCACCCACAACACCAGTCAGCACACAAAACCCACAACACCAGCCAGTATACGGCACCCACAACACCAGCCAGGACACAGTACCCAAAACACCAGCCAGCATACAGCACCCACAACACCAGCCAACAGACAGCACCCACAACACCAGCCAGCACACAGCACCCACAACACCAGCCAGTACACAGCACCCACAACACCAGTCAACACACTGCACCCACAACACCAGCCAGCACACAGCACCCACAACACCAGTCAGCACACAGCAACCACAACACCAGCCAGTATACGGCACCCACAACACCAGCCAGCACACCTCCCTACAACACCAGCCAGCACACAGCACCCACAACACCAGCCAGCACACAGCACCCACAACACCAGTCAGCACACAGCACCCACAACACCAGCCAGTATACGGCACCCACAACACCAGCCAGCATACATCACCCACAACACCAGCCAGCACACAGCACCCACAACACCAGCCAGCACACAGCACCCACAACACCAGCCAGCACACAGCACCCACAACACCAGCCAGCACACAGCACCCACAACACCAGCTAGCATACAGCACCCACAACACCAGCCAGAATACAACACCCACAACACCAGCCAGCATACAGCACCCACAACATCAGCCAGCACATAGCACCCACAACACCAGCCAGCATACAGCACCCACAACACCAGCCAGCACATAGCACCCACAACACCAGCCAGCACACAGCACAAACAACAACACCAGCCAGCACATAGCACCCACAACACCAGGCAGCACACAGCACCCACAACACCAGCCAGCATACAGCACCCACAACACCAGCCAGCATACAACACCCACAACACCAGCTAGCATACAACACCCACAACACCAGCCAGCACAAAGCACCCACAACACCAGCCAGTACACGGTACCCACAAGAACAGCCAGCATACAGCACCCACAACACCAGCTAGCACATAGCACCCACAACACCAGCCAGCATACAGCACTCACAACACCAGCCAGTACACAGCATCCACAACACCAGCCAGCATACAACACCCACAACACCAGCCAGCACACAGCACCCACAACACCAGCCAGTACACAGCACCCACAACACCAGCCAGCACACAGCACCCACAACACCAGCCAGCACACAGCATCCACAACACCAGCCAGCATACAACACACACAACACCAGTCAGCACACAGCACCCACAACACCAGCCAGTATACGGCAATCACAACACCAGCCAGCACACAGTATCCACAACACCAGCCAGCATACAGCACCCACAACTCCAGCCAGCACACAGCACCCACAATACCAGCCTGCACACAGCACCCAAAACACCAGCCAGTACACAGCACCCACAATACCAGTCAGCACACAGCACCCACAACACCAGCCAGCACACAGCACCCACAACACGAGCCAGCACACAGCACCCACAACACCAGCCAGCATACAGCACACACTACACCAGCCAGCACACATTACCCACAACACTAGCCAGCACACAGCATCCACAACACCAGCCAGCATACAGCACCTACAATACCAGCCAGTACACAGCATCCACAATACCAGCCAGCATACAACACCCACAACAGCAGCCAGCATACAGCACCCACAACACCAGCCAGTACACAGCACCCACCACACCAGCCAGCACACAGCATCCACAACACCAGCCAGCATACAACACCCTTAATCACCAGCCTGCACACAGAACCCACAGCACCAGCCAGCATACAGCACCAACAACACCAGCCTACACATAGCACCCACAACACCAGCCAGTACACAGCACCCACAACACCAGCCAGCACACAGAACCCACAGCACCAGCCAGCACACAGCATCCACAACACCAGCCAGCATACAGCACCCACAACACCAGCCAGCACACAGCACCCACAACACCAGCCAACACATAATACCCACAGCACCAGCCAGCACACAGCATCCACACCACCAGCCAGCATACAGCACCCACAACACCAGCCAGCACACACCACCCACAACACCAGCCAGCACACAGTACCCACAACACCAGCCAGTACACGGCACCCACAACACCAGTCAGCACACAGCACCCACAACACCAGCCAGCACACAGCACCCACAACACCAGTCAATATACAGCACCCACAACACCAGTCAGCACACAGCACCTACAACTCCAGCCAGTATACGGCACCCACAACACCAGCCAGGACACAGTACCCACAACACCAGCCAGCATACAGCACCCACAACACCAGCCAGCACACAGCACCCACAACACCAGCCAGCACACAGCACCCACAACACCAGCCAGTACACAGCACCCACAACACCAGTCAACACACAGCACCCACAACACCAGCCAGCACACAGCACCCACAACACCAGCCAGCACACAGCACCCACAACACCAGCCAGTACACAGCACCCACAACACCAGTCAACACACAGCACCCACAACACCATCCAGCACACAGCACTCACAACACCAGCCAGCACACAGCACCCACAACACCAGCCAGTACACAGCACCCACAACACCAGTCAACACACAGCACCCACAACACCAGCCAGGACACAGTACCCACAACACCAGCCAGCATACAGCACCGACAACACCAGCCAGCACACAGTAACCACAGCACCAGCCAGCACACAGCATCCACAACACCAGCCAGCATACAGCACCTACAACACCAGCCAGCACACACCACCCACAACACAAGCCAGCACACAGTACCCACAACACCAGCCAGTACACGGCACCCACAACACCAGTCAGCACACAGTACCCACAACACCAGTCAGCACACAGCACCTACAACACCAGCCAGTATACGGCACCCACAACACCAGCCAGGACACAGTACCCACAACACCAGTCAGCACACAGCACCTACAACACCAGCCAGTATACGGCACCCACAACACCAGCCAGGACACAGTACCCACAACACCATCCAGCATACAGCACCCACAACACCAGTAAGTACATGGCACCCACAACACCAGCCAGCATACAGCACCCACAACACCAGCCAGCACACAGCACCCACAACACCAGCCAGCACATACCACCCACAACACCAGCTAGCATACAGCACCCACAACACCAGCCAGCATACAACACCCACAACACCAGCCAGCATACAGCACCCACAACACCAGCCAGCACATAGCACGCACAACACCAGCCAGCACACAGCACCCATAACACCAGCCAGCACATAGCACCCACAACACCAGGCAGTACACAGCACCCACAACACCAGCCAGCTTATAGCACCCACAACACCAGCCAGCATACAACACCCACAACACCAGCCAGCATACAACACCCACAACACCAGCCAGCACACAGCACCCACAACACCAGCCAGTACACGGTACCCACTACATCAGCCAGCATACAGAACCCACAACACCAGCGATCACATAGCACCCACAACACTAGCTAGTACACAGCACCCACAACAACAGCCTGCACACAGCACCCAAAACACGAGCCAGTACACAGCACCCACAATACCAGTCAGCACACAGCACCCACAACACCAGCCAGCACACAGCACCCACAACACGAGCCAGAACACAGCACCCACAACACCAGCCAGCATACAGCACCCACAATACCAGTCAGCACACAGCACCCACAACACCAGCCAGCACACAGCACCCACAACACGAGCCAGAACACAGCACCCACAACACCAGCCAGCATACAGCACCCACAACACCAGCCAGCACACAGTACCCACAACACCAGCCAGCACACTGCATCCACAACACCAGCTAGCATACAGCACACACAACACCATCCAGTACACAGCAACCACAACACCAGCCAGCATACAGCACCCACAACATCAGCCAGCATACAGCACCCACAACACCAGCCAGTACACAGCACCCACAACACCAGCCAGCACACAGCACCCACCACACCAACCAGCACACAGCATCCACAACACCAGCCAACATACAACACTCACAACACCAGCCAGCATACAGCACCCACAGCACCAGCCAGCATACAGCACCAACAACACCAGCCAACACATAGCACCCACAACACCAGCCAGTACACAGCACCCACAACACCAGCCAGCAAACAGTACCCACAGCACCAGCCAGCACACAGAATCCACAACACCAGCCAGTATACAGCACCCACAACACCAGCCAGCACACAGCACCCACAACACCAGCCAGCACACAGCACCCACAACACCAGTCAGCACACAGCACCCACAACACCAGCCAGTACACGGCACCCACAACACCAGTCAGCACACAAAACCCACAACACCAGCCAGTATACGGCACCCACAACACCAGCCAGGACACAGTACCCAAAACACCAGCCAGCATACAGCACCCACAACACCAGCCAACACACAGCACCCACAACACCAGCCAGCACACAGCACCCACAACACCAGCCAGTACACAGCACCCACAACACCAGTCAACACACAGCACCCACAACACCAGCCAGCTCACAGCACCCACAACACCAGTCAGCACACAGCAACCACAACACCATCCAGTATACGGCACCCACTACACCAGCCAGCACACAGCACCCACAACACCAGCCAGCACACAGCACCCACAACACCAGTCAGCACACAGCACCCACAACACCAGCCAGTATACGGCACCCACAACACCAGCCAGCATACAGCACCCACAACACCAGCCAGCACACAGCACCCACAACACCAGCCAGCACACAGCACCCACAACACCAGCCAGCACACAGCACCCACAACACCAGCCAGCACATAGCACCCACAACACCAGCTAGCATACAGCACCCACAACACCAGCCAGAATACAACACCCACAACACCAGCCAGCATACAGCACCCACAACACCAGC
Source organism: Procambarus clarkii (assembly GCF_040958095.1). NCBI lineage: Eukaryota > Metazoa > Arthropoda > Malacostraca > Decapoda > Cambaridae > Procambarus > Procambarus clarkii. The sequence goes on along the minus strand of NC_091162.1, from coordinate 44,490,555 downwards.
CAGCACATACCACCCACAACACCAGCCAGCACACAGCACCCACAACACCAGCCAGCACATAGCACCCACAACACCAGGCAGTACACAGCACCCACAACACCAGCCAGCACACAGCACCCACAACACCAGTAAGTACAAAGCACCAACAACACCAGCCAACACATAGCACATACAACACCAGCCAGTAAACACCACCCACAACACAAGCCAGCACACTGCATCCAAAACACCAGCCAACACATAGCACATACAACACCAGCCAGTAAACACCACCCACAACACAAGCCAGCACACTGCATCCAAAACACCAGCCAGCATACAGTACCCACAACACCAGCCAGTACACGGCACCCACAACACCAGTCAACACACAGCACCCACAACACCAGTCAGCACACAGCACCTACAACACCAGCCTGTATACTGCACCCACAACACCAGCCAGGACACAGTACCCACAACACCAGCCAGCACACAGTACCCACAACACCAGCAAGTGCACGGCACCCACAACACCAGTCAGCACACAGCACCCACAACACCTGCCAATATACGGCACCCACAACACCAGCCAGCACACAGAACCCACAACACCAGCCAGCATAGAGCACCCACAACACCAGCCAGCACACAGAACCCACAACACCAGCCAGTACACGGCACACACAACACCAGTCAGCACACAGCACCCACAACACCAGCCAGTATACGGCACCCACAACACCAGCCAGCTTACAGTACCCACAACACCAGCCAATACACGGCACCCACAACACCAGTCAGCACACAGCACTCACAACACCAGGCAGTACACAGCCCCCACAACACCAGTCAGCACACAGCACCCACAACACCAGTCAGCACACAGCACCTACAACACCAGCCAGTATACGGCACCCACAACACCAGCCAGGACACAGTACCCACAACACCAGCCAGCATACAGCACCCACAACACCAGCCAGCACACAGCACCCACAACACCAGCCAGTACACAGCACCCACAACACCAGTCAACACACAGCACCCACAACACCAGCCAGCACACAGCACCCACAACACCAGTCAGCACACAGCACCCACAACACCAGCCAGTACACAGCACCCACAACACCAGCCAGTACACAGCATCCACAACACCAGCCAGCATACAACAACCACAACACCAGCCAGCACACAGCACCCACAACACCAGTAAGTACATGGCACCAACAACACCAGCCAACACATAGCACATACAACACCAGCCAGCACACAGCACCCACAACACCAGTCAGCACACAGCACCTACAACACCAGCCAGTATACGGCACCCACAACACCAGTCAGCACACAGCACCTACAACACCAGCCAGTATACGGCACCCACAACACCAGCCAGCACACAGTACCCACAACACCAGTCAGCACACAGCACCGACAACACCTGCCCGTACACGGCACCCACAACACCAGTCAGCACACATCACCCACAACACCTGCCCGTATACGGCACCCACAACACCAGCCAGCACACAGTACCCACAGCACCAACCAGCACACAGCATCCACAACACCAGCCAGCATACAGCACCCACAACACCAGCCAGCACACACCACCAACAACACCAGCCAGCACACAGTACCCACAACACCAGCCAGTACACGGCACCCATAACACCAGTCAGCACACAGCACCCACAACACCAGCCAGTATACGGCACCCACAACACCAGCCAGGACACAGTACCCACAACACCAGTTTGCATACAGCACCCACAACACCAGTCAGCACACAGCACCCACAACACCAGCCAGCACACAGCACCCACAACACCAGCCAGTACACAGCACCCACAACACCAGTCAACACACAGCACCCACAACACCAGCCAGTACACAGCACCCACAACACCAGTCAGCACACCGCACCCACAACACCAGCCAGTATACGGCACCCACAACACCAGCCAGCACACAATACCCACAACACCAGCCAGCACACAGTACCCACAACATCAGCAAGTACACGGCACCCACAACACCAGTCAGCACACAGCACCCACAACACCTGCCAGTATACGGCACCCACAACACCAGCCAGCACACAGAACCCACAACACCAGCCAGCATACAGCACCCACAACAACAGGCAGCACACAGCACCCACAACACCAGCCAGTACACGGCACACACAACACCAGTCAGCACACAGCACCCACAACACCAGCCAGTATACGGCACCCACAACACCAGCCAGCTTACAGTACCCACAACACCAGCCAATACACGGCACCCACAACACCAGTCAGCACACAGCACTCACAACACCAGGCAGAACACAGCCCCCACAACACCAGCCAGCATACAACACCCACAACACCAGCCAGTACACAGTATCCACAACACCAGCCAGCATAAAACACCCAAAACACCAGCCAGCACATAGCACCCACAACACCAGCCAGTACACAGCACCCACTACACCAGCCAGCACACAGCACCCACAACACGAGCCAGCACACAGCACCCACAACACCAGCCAGCATACAGCACCCACAACACGAGCTAGCACACAGTACCCCCAACACCAGCCAGCACACTGCATCCAAAACACCAGCCAGCATACAGCACCCACAACACCAGCCAGTACACAGCATCCACAACACCAGCCAGCATACAACAACCACAACACCAGCCAGCACACAGCACCCACAACACCAGTAAGTACAAAGCACCAACAACACCAGCCAACACATAGCACATACAACACCAGCCAGTAAACACCACCCACAACACAAGCCAGCACACTGCATCCAAAACACCAGCCAACACATAGCACATACAACACCAGCCAGTAAACACCACCCACAACACAAGCCAGCACACTGCATCCAAAACACCAGCCAGCATACAGTACCCACAACACCAGCCAGTACACGGCACCCACAACACCAGTCAACACACAGCACCCACAACACCAGTCAGCACACAGCACCTACAACACCAGCCTGTATACTGCACCCACAACACCAGCCAGGACACAGTACCCACAACACCAGCCAGCACACAGTACCCACAACACCAGCAAGTGCACGGCACCCACAACACCAGTCAGCACACAGCACCCACAACACCTGCCAATATACGGCACCCACAACACCAGCCAGCACACAGAACCCACAACACCAGCCAGCATAGAGCACCCACAACACCAGCCAGCACACAGAACCCACAACACCAGCCAGTACACGGCACACACAACACCAGTCAGCACACAGCACCCACAACACCAGCCAGTATACGGCACCCACAACACCAGCCAGCTTACAGTACCCACAACACCAGCCAATACACGGCACCCACAACACCAGTCAGCACACAGCACTCACAACACCAGGCAGTACACAGCCCCCACAACACCAGCCAGCATACAACACCCACAACACCAGCCAGTACACAGTATCCACAACACCAGCCAGCATAAAACACCCACAACACCAGCCAGCACGTAGCACCCACAACACCAACCAGTACACAGCACCCACAACACCAGCCAGCACACAACACCCACAACACGAGCCAGCACACAGCACCCACAACACCAGCCAGCATACAGCACCCACAACACCAGCTAGCACACAGTACCCAAAACACCAGCCAGCACACTGTATCCAAAACACCAGCCAGCATTCAGCACCCACAACACCAGCCAGTACACAGCATCCACAACACCAGCCAGCATACAACAACCACAACACCAGCCAGCACACAGCACCCACAACACCAGTAAGTACATGGCACCAACAACACCAGCCAACACATAGCACATACAACACCAGCCAGTAAACAGCACCCACAGCACCAGCCAGCAAACAGTACCCACAGCACCAGACAGCACACAGCATCCACAACACCAGCCAGCATACAGCACCCACAACACCAGCCATCACACAGCACCCACAACACCAGCCTGTACACAGTACCCACAACACCAGTCAGCACCCAGCACCCACAACACCAGCCAGCACACAGCCCCCACAACACCAGCCAGCACACAGCACCCACAAAACCAGTAAGTACATGGCACCCACAACACCAGCCAGCATACAGCACCCACAACACCAGCCAGCACACAGCACCCACAACACCAGCCAGCACATAGCACCCACAAAACCAGCTAGCATACAGCACTTACAACACCAGCCAGCATACAACACCCACAACACCAGCCAGCATACAGCACCCACAACACCAGCCAGCACATAGCACCCACAACACCAGCCAGCACACAGCACCCACAACACCAGCCAGCACATAGCACCCACAACACCAGGCAGTACAAAGCACCCACAACACCAGCCAGCATACAGCACCCACAACACCAGCCAGTACACAGCACTTACAACACCAGCCAGTGCACGGTACCCACAACATCAGCCAGCATACAGCACCCACAACACCAGCCAACACATAGCACCCACAACACCAGCCAGTACACAGCACCCACAACACCAGCCAGCCCACAGTACCCACAGCACCAGCCAGCACACAGCATCCACAACACCAGCTAGCATACTGCACCCACAACACCAGCCAGCACACAGCACCCACAACACCAGCCAGCACAAAGCACCCACAACACCAGCCTGTACACAGCACCCACAACACCAATCAACACACAGCACCCACAACACCATCCAGCACACAGCACCCACAACACCAGCCAGCACACAGCACCCACAACACCAGCCAGTACACAGCACCCACAACACCAGTCAACACACAGCACCCACAACACCAGCCAGGACACAGGACCCACAACACCAGCCAGCATACAGCACCCACAACACCAGCCAGCACACAGCACCCACAGCACCAGCCAGCACACAGCATCCACAACACCAGCTAGCATACAGCCCCCACAACAATAGCCAGCACACAACACCAACAACACCAGCCAGCACACAGTACCCACAACACCAGCCAGTACACGGCAACCACAACACCAGTCAGCACACAGCACCCACAACACCAGCCAGTACACGGCACCCACAACACCAGTCAGCACACAGCACCCACAACACCAGTCAGCACACAGCACCCACAACACCAGTCAGCACATAGCACCCACAACACCAGCCAGTATACGGCACCCACAACACCAGCCAGGACACAGTACCCACAACACCAGCCAGCATACAGCACTCACAACACCAGCCAGCACATAGCACCCACAACACCAGCCAGCACACAGCACCCACAACACCAGCCAGTACACAGCACCCACAACACCAGTGAACACACAGCACCCACAACACCAGCCAGCACACAGCACCCACAACACCAGCCAGCACAAAGCACCCACAACACCAGCCAGTACACAGCACCTACAACACCAGTCAACACACAGCACCCACAACACCATCCAGCACACAGGACCCACAACACCAGCCAGCATACAGCACCCACAACACCAGCCAGCACACAGTACCCACAGCACCAGCCAGCACACAGCATCCACAACACCAGCCAGCATACAGCACCCACAACAATAGCCAGCACACACCACCAACAACACCAGCCAGCACACAGTACCCACAACACCAGCCAGTACACGGCAACCACAACACCAGTCAGCACACAGCACCCACAACACCAGTCAGCACACAGCACCTACAACACCAGCCAGTATACCTACCCACAACACCAGCCAGGACACAGTTCCCTTAACACCAGTCAACACACAGCACCCACAACACCAGCTAGCATACAGCACTTACAACACCAGTCAGCACACAGCACTCACAACACCAGGCAGTACACAGCCCTCACAACACCAGCCAGCATACAACACCCACAACACCAGCCAGTACACAGTATCCACAACACCAGCCAGCATAAAACACCCACAACACCAGCCAGCACGTAGCACCCACAACACCAGCCAGTACACAGCACCCACAACACCAGCCAGCACACAACACCCACAACACGAGCCAGCACACAGCACCCACAACACCAGCCAGCATACAGCACCCACAACACCAGCTAGCACACAGTACCCACAACACCAACCAGCACACTGTATCCAAAACACCAGCCAGCATACAGCACCCACAACACCAGCCAGTACACAGCATCCACAACACCAGCCAGCATACAACAACCACAACACCAGCCAGCACACAGCACCCACAACACCAGTAAGTACATGGCACCAACAACACCAGCCAACACATAGCACATACAACACCAGCCAGTAAACAGCACCCACAGCACCAGCCAGCAAACAGTACCCACAGCACCAGACAGCACACAGCATCCACAACACCAGCCAGCATACAGCACCCACAACACCAGCCATCACACAGCACCCACAACACCAGCCTGTACACAGTACCCACAACACCAGTCAGCACACAGCACCCACAACACCAGCCAGCACACAGCCCCCACAACACCAGCCAGCACACAGCACCCACAAAACCAGTAAGTACATGGCACCCACAACACCAGCCAGCATACAGCACCCACAACACCAGCCAGCACACAGCACCCACAACACCAGCCAGCACATAGCACCCACAAAACCAGCTAGCATACAGCACTTACAACACCAGCCAGCATACAACACCCACAACACCAGCCAGCATACAGCACCCACAACACCAGCCAGCACATAGCACCCTCAACACCAGCCAGCACACAGCACCCACAACACCAGCCAGCACATAGCACCCACAACACCAGGCAGTACAAAGCACCCACAACACCAGCCAGCATACAGCACCCACAACACCAGCCAGTACACAGCACTTACAACACCAGCCAGTGCACGGTACCCACAACATCAGCCAGCATACAGCACCCACAACACCAGCCAACACATAGCACCCACAACACCAGCCAGTACACAGCACCCACAACACCAGCCAGCCCACAGTACCAACAGCACCAGCCAGCACACAGCATCCACAACACCAGCTTGCATACTGCACCCACAACACCAGCCAGCACACAGCACCCACAACACCAGCCAGCACAAAGCACCCACAACACCAGCCTGTACACAGCACCCACAACACCAATCAACACACAGCACCCACAACACCATCCAGCACACAGCACCCACAACACCAGCCAGCACACAGCACCCAAAACACCAGCCAGTACAGAGCACCCACAACACCAGTCAACACACAGCACCCACAACACCAGCCAGGACACAGGACCCACAACACCAGCCAGCATACAGCACCCACAACACCAGCCAGCACACAGTACCCACAGCACCAGCCAGCACACAGCATCCACAACACCAGCCAGCATACAGCCCCCACAACAATAGCCAGCACACAACACCAACAACACCAGCCAGCACACAGTACCCACAACACCAGCCAGTACACGGCAACCACAACACCAGTCAGCACACAGCACCCACAACACCAGCCAGTACACGGCACCCACAACACCAGTCAGCATACAACACCCACAACACCAGCCAGCATACAGCACCCACAACACCAGCCAGCACATAGCACCCTCAACACCAGCCAGCACACAGCACCCACAACACCAGCCAGCACATAGCACCCACAACACCAGGCAGTACAAAGCACCCACAACACCAGCCAGCATACAGCACCCACAACACCAGCCAGTACAAAGCACTTACAACACCAGCCAGTGCACGGTACCCACAACATCAGCCAGCATACAGCACCCACAACACCAGCCAACACATAGCACCCACAACACCAGCCAGTACACAGCACCCACAACACCAGCCAGCCCACAGTACCAACAGCACCAGCCAGCACACAGCATCCACAACACCAGCTAGCATACTGCACCCACAACACCAGCCAGCACACAGCACCCACAACACCAGCCAGCACAAAGCACCCACAACACCAGCCTGTACACAGCACCCACAACACCAATCAACACACAGCACCCACAACACCATCCAGCACACAGCACCCACAACACCAGCCAGCACACAGCACCCACAACACCAGCCAGTACACAGCACCCACAACACCAGTCAACACACAGCACCCACAACACCAGCCAGGACACAGGACCCACAACACCAGCCAGCATACAGCACCCACAACACCAGCCAGCACACAGTACCCACAGCACCAGCCAGCACACAGCATCCACAACACCAGCCAGCATACAGCCCCCACAACAATAGCCAGCACACAACACCAACAACACCAGCCAGCACACAGTACCCACAACACCAGCCAGTACACGGCAACCACAACACCAGTCAGCACACAGCACCCACAACACCAGCCAGTACACGGCACCCACAACACCAGTCAGCATACAACACCCACAACACCAGCCAGCATACAGCACCCACAACACCAGCCAGCACATAGCACCCTCAACACCAGCCAGCACACAGCACCCACAACACCAGCCAGCACATAGCACCCACAACACCAGGCAGTACAAAGCACCCACAACACCAGCCAGCATACAGCACCCACAACACCAGCCAGTACACAGCACTTACAACACCAGCCAGTGCACGGTACCCACAACATCAGCCAGCATACAGCACCCACAACACCAGCCAACACATAGCACCCACAACACCAGCCAGTACACAGCACCCACAACACCAGCCAGCCCACAGTACCCACAGCACCAGCCAGCACACAGCATCCACAACACCAGCTAGCATACTGCACCCACAACACCAGCCAGCACACAGCACCCACAACACCAGCCAGCACAAAGCACCCACAACACCAGCCTGTACACAGCACCCACAACACCAATCAACACACAGCACCCACAACACCATCCAGCTCACAGCACCCACAACACCAGCCAGCACACAGCACCCACAACACCAGCCAGTACACAGCACCCACAACACCAGTCAACACACAGCACCCACAACACCAGCCAGGACACAGGACCCACAACACCAGCCAGCATACAGCACCCACAACACCAGCCAGCACACAGTTCCCACAGCACCAGCCAGCACACAGCATCCACAACACCAGCCAGCATACAGCCCCCACAACAATAGCCAGCACACAACACCAACAACACCAGCCAGCACACAGTACCCACAACACCAGCCAGTACACGGCCACCACAACACCAGTCAGCACACAGCACCCACAACACCAGCCAGTACACGGCACCCACAACACCAGTCAGCACACAGCACCCACAACACCAGTCAGCACACAGCACCCACAACACCAGTCAGCACATAGCACCCACAACACCAGCCAGTATACGGCACCCACAACACCAGCCAGGACACAGTACCCACAACACCAGCCAGCATACAGCACCCACAACACCAGCCAGCACATAGCACCCACAACACCAGCCAGCACACAGCACCCACAACACCAGCCAATACACGGCACCCACAACACCAATCAGCACACAGCACTCACAACACCAGGCAGTACACAGCCCCCACAACACCAGCCAGCATACAACACCCACAACACCAGCCAGTACACAGTATCCACAACACCAGCCAGCATAAAACACCCACAACACCAGCCAGCACGTAGCACCCACAACACCAGCCAGTACACAGCACCCACAACACCAGCCAGCACACAACACCCACAACACGAGCCAGCACACAGCACCCACAACACCAGCCAGCATACAGCACCCACAACACCAGCTAGCACACAGTACCCACAACACCAGCCAGCACACTGTATCCAAAACACCAGCCAGCATACAGCACCCACAACACCAGCCAGTACACAGCATCCACAACACCAGCCAGCATACAACAACCACAACACCAGCCAGCACACAGCACCCACAACACCAGTAAGTACATGGCACCAACAACACCAGCCAACACATAGCACATACAACACCAGCCAGTAAACAGCACCCACAGCACCAGTCAGCAAACAGTACCCACAGCACCAGACAGCACACAGCATCCACAACACCAGCCAGCATACAGCACCCACAACACCAGCCATCACACAGCACCCACAACACCAGCCTGTACACAGTACCCACAACACCAGTCAGCACCCAGCACCCACAACACCAGCCAGCACACAGCCCCCACAACACCAGCCAGCACACAGCACCCACAAAACCAGTAAGTACATGGCACCCACAACACCAGCCAGCATACAGCACCCACAACACCAGCCAGCACACAGCACCCACAACACCAGCCAGCACATAGCACCCACAAAACCAGCTAGCATACAGCACTTACAACACCAGCCAGCATACAACACCCACAACACCAGCCAGCATACAGCACCCACAACACCAGCCAGCACATAGCACCCTCAACACCAGCCAGCACACAGCACCCACAACACCAGCCAGCACATAGCACCCACAACACCAGGCAGTACAAAGCACCCACAACACCAGCCAGCATACAGCACCCACAACACCAGCCAGTACACAGCACTTACAACACCAGCCAGTGCACGGTACCCACAACATCAGCCAGCATACAGCACCCACAACACCAGCCAACACATAGCACCCACAACACCAGCCAGTACACAGCACCCACAACACCAGCCAGCCCACAGTACCCACAGCACCAGCCAGCACACAGCATCCACAACACCAGCTAGCATACTGCACCCACAACACCAGCCAGCACACAGCACCCACAACACCAGCCAGCACGAAGCACCCACAACACCAGCCTGTACACAGCACCCACAACACCAATCAACACACAGCACCCACAACACCATCCAGCACACAGCACCCACAACACCAGCCAGCACACAGCACCCACAACACCAGCCAGTACACAGCACCCACAACACCAGTCAACACACAGCACCCACAACACCAGCCAGGACACAGGACCCACAACACCAGCCAGCATACAGCACCCACAACACCAGCCAGCACACAGTACCCACAGCACCAGCCAGCACACAGCATCCACAACACCAGCTAGCATACAGCCCCCACAACAATAGCCAGCACACAACACCAACAACACCAGCCAGCACACAGTACCCACAACACCAGCCAGTACACGGCAACCACAACACCAGTCAGCACACAGCACCCACAACACCAGCCAGTACACGGCACCCACAACACCAGTCAGCACACAGCACCCACAACACCAGTCAGCACACAGCACCCACAACACCAGTCAGCACATAGCACCCACAACACCAGCCAGTATACGGCACCCACAACACCAGCCAGGACACAGTACCCACAACACCAGCCAGCACACAACACCCACAACACCAGCCAGTACACAGCACCCACAACACCAGTCAACACACAGCACCCACAACACTAGCCAGGACACAGGACCCACAACACCAGCCAGCATACAGCACCCACAACACCAGCCAGCACACAGTACCCACAGCACCAGCCAGCACACAGCATCCATAACACCAGCCAGCATACAGCACCCACAACAATAGCCAGCACACACCACCAACAACACCAGCCAGCACACAGTACCCACAACACCAGCCAGTACACGGCAACCACAACACCAGTCAGCACACAGCACCCACAACACCAGTCAGCACACAGCACCTACAACACCAGCCAGTATACGGACCCACAACACCAGCCAGGACACAGTTCCCTTAAAACCAGTCAACACACAGCACCCACAACACCAGCTAGCATACAGCACTTACAACACCAGTCAGCACACAGCACTCACAACACCAGGCAGTACACAGCCCCCACAACACCAGCCAGCATACAACACCCACAACACCAGCCAGTACACAGTATCCACAACACCAGCCAGCATAAAACACCCACAACACCAGCCAGCACGTAGCACCCACAACACCAGCCAGTACACAGCACCCACAACACCAGCCAGCACACAACACCCACAACACGAGCCAGCACACAGCACCCACAACACCAGCCAGCATACAGCACCCACAACACCAGCTAGCACACAGTACCCACAACACCAGCCAGCACACTGTATCCAAAACACCAGCCAGCATACAGCACCCACAACACCAGCCAGTACACAGCATCCACAACACCAGCCAGCATACAACAACCACAACACCAGCCAGCACACAGCACCCACAACACCAGTAAGTACATGGCACCAACAACACCAGCCAACACATAGCACATACAACACCAGCCAGTAAACAGCACCCACAGCACCAGCCAGCAAACAGTACCCACAGCACCAGACAGCACACAGCATCCACAACACCAGCCAGCATACAGCACCCACAACACCAGCCATCACACAGCACCCACAACACCAGCCTGTACACAGTACCCACAACACCAGTCAGCACACAGCACCCACAACACCAGCCAGCACACTGCCCCCACAACACCAGCCAGCACACAGCACCCACAAAACCAGTAAGTACATGGCACCCACAACACCAGCCAGCATACAGCACCCACAACACCAGCCAGCACACAGCACCCACAACACCAGCCAGCACATAGCACCAACAAAACCAGCTAGCATACAGCACTTACAACACCAGCCAGCATACAACACCCACAACACCAGCCAGCATACAGCACCCACAACACCAGCCAGCACATAGCACCCTCAACACCAGCCAGCACACAGCACCCACAACACCAGCCAGCACATAGCACCCACAACACCAGGCAGTACAAAGCACCCACAACACCAGCCAGCATACAGCACCCACAACACCAGCCAGTACACAGCACTTACAACACCAGCCAGTGCACGGTACCCACAACATCAGCCAGCATACAGCACCCACAACACCAGCCAACACATAGCACCCACAACACCAGCCAGTACACAGCACCCACAACACCAGCCAGCCCACAGTACCAACAGCACCAGCCAGCACACAGCATCCACAACACCAGCTAGCATACTGCACCCACAACACCAGCCAGCACACAGCACCCACAACACCAGCCAGCACACAGCACCCACAACACCAGCCTGTACACAGCACCCACAACACCAATCAACACACAGCACCCACAACACCATCCAGCACACAGCACCCACAACACCAGCCAGCACACAGCACCCACAACACCAGCCAGTACACAGCACCCACAACACCAGTCAACACACAGCACCCACAACACCAGCCAGGACACAGGACCCACAACACCAGCCAGCATACAGCACCCACAACACCAGCCAGCACACAGTACCCACAGCACCAGCCAGCACACAGCATCCACAACACCAGCCAGCATACAGCCCCCGCAACAATAGCCAGCACACAACACCAACAACACCAGCCAGCACACAGTACCCACAACACCAGCCAGTACACGGCAACCACAACACCAGTCAGCACACAGCACCCACAACACCAGCCAGTACACGGCACCCACAACACCAGTCAGCATACAACACCCACAACACCAGCCAGCATACAGCACCCACAACACCAGCCAGCACATAGCACCCTCAACACCAGCCAGCACACAGCACCCACAACACCAGCCAGCACATAGCACCCACAACACCAGGCAGTACAAAGCACCCACAACACCAGCCAGCATACACCACCCACAACACCAGCCAGTACACGGCAACCACAACACCAGTCAGCACACAGCACCCACAACACCAGTCAGCACTCAGCACCTACAACACCAGCCAGTATACGGACCCACAACACCAGCCAGGACACAGTTCCCTTAACACCAGTCAACACACAGCACCCACAACACCAGCTAGCATACAGCACTTACAACACCAGCCAGCATACAACACCCACAACACCAGCCAGCATACAGCACCCACAACACCAGCCAGCATATAGCACCCTCAACACCAGCCAGCACACAGCACCCACAACACCAGCCAGCACATAGCACCCACCACACCAGGCAGTACAAAGCACCCACAACACCAGCCAGCATACAGCACCCACAACACCAGGAAGTATACAACATCCACAACACAAACCAGCATACAACACCCACAACACCAGCCAGCACACAGCACTTACAACACCAGCCAGTGCACGGTACCCACAACATCAGCCAGCATACAGCACCCACAACACCAGCCAACACATAGCACCCACAACACCAGCCAGTACACAGCACCCACAACACCAGCCAGCCCACAGTACCCACAGCACCAGCCAGCACACAGCATCCACAACACCAGCCAGCATACAGCACCCACAACACCAGCCAGCACACAGCACCCAAAACACCAGCCAGCACAAAGCACCCACAACACCAGCCAGTACACAGCACCCACAACACCAGTCAACACACAGCACCCTCTTATAGACTGTGGGTTGGTTGGTGTTGTCGTCGTTGATCCTTCTCTATGGACAACCCAACCCACAACTCGGCAGAGTGCTTATACTAGGAGATCACCCTTGGCGCTTCTGGCTCTTGGAGAGGGGCTCAACGTCACACGTTCAGGGGATGCGGCTCCAACACTTAGCCTCGTTGTCACGTGCACACACCCACTCGAGCCGCTGTGACTCCCCACTCTCTCCTTATGAGATATGATCTCCTCAATCCCCCTATGACTTACTAGTATTACCTCCTACCCTGTCCACAGCAGTGGTTCATGGTTCTTTCTCTCTCTCTCTCCTTCTTTACTACCTCCTGGGAAGCCTCACTAGGACAAGGGCAAACACCAGCAAATTGTGACACATTTACTGAACAAAGCACATACACGATACATACACACATATAATAATAATGAATCCTATACTCTATAATATCACAATCAGGTTGCACTCCAATACCATCAGAACTCTATTATCAGCTTATCAAGTGGTATCCTATCTCCTGGTTCACCACCTGATACTATTAACCTCCTCAAGTTGGTCAAGCCTACACACTGTTGCACTATCAGCAAGATAATGTATATAGAAAATCAGCATTTGAATGCAATAACATATATCAGTATAAATGTTCATTGATACACAACAATGATTAATCGATCACTGTCAGTCCTCGAGCACATACATCTGTAGGTAATCAAGCCTACGACTGCAACTCTAAGCTTCAGAATAAATCACTCCTTGACATAAGAATGCCAACAGTCACTCACCTCTCACTGCGTCTTGCACGCTACTGACAACCAAACACTATCAACTCCCTACAAGTAATCCACCAGAACTTCCCCTTCCACCTCTGGAAGTTCACAACCCTAATATCCTTAGGTTCTTCCGGGCTTCACTACCAGGATCCTCTGCAGCTCCTCCAGGCTGCTATCATGAAGTTTCCTTGTGCAACTACGGTGCTTCACCCTTCTGTTAGGTTCTTCCACAGCTCTCTTGGCTGCTACACCACCTCTACAGAAGCACGTGACACTCCTCTTCACTGCTGCTTCTCCTCACAGCTCGAGGTCCTCTGCTCCACTACCTTGGAGTCTCATCAGCTACATCATCTGCTGGCTTCGAAGTTCTCAGCAACTTCTTCCCCAAAGAACAAACCTGCAACCCATCGACGTTCCAATAAAATGTTCCCCTTTAACACATAAACAAAAAATATTCACACAATATGTTTGCCTCAAACCTCTATCTGTTCTCTACATACAGTGAGAGTAGACTCCCCCGTTTTGGGCGGGTCCATACTCCACCTCGCCTGGCGGCGGTCCTCACTCGCTGGGAGGGTCTTCCTCCGTCAAGAGCCAGGCTCCCTCAGTCGTCCGCCAGCGCTCAGAGGGGATGGACGTCGCTCCGTGCTCCTCCCTCTTCACTCTCCTATTTCAGGCCTTCTGCCTTATTAAAACATGTCTAACCTATAAATAAACATTGCTACCGTCGCTGGGCACACGACCAACTACAAACAATCACTATGAACTGGCGTATATCGTGCTTACCACAGATTAACTGATCGAGGGCGTTTTCCCTCTGACGGCGTCTAGTCAGGGCGCTCCACACAGCCCACAATAATGCCTCCGGGCGGCTTAATATTCACTAATTATCGTCCACGACTTGAGACCACACGTCCCCAGCTCGATTCCACAGCTGGCACGTCTGCACACTTCTCTTCTCTTAGAGATATATCACTAGGGGTTCCCTTCTGACGGGAGCTCAACGGAGCGCGGCTTCCCCCTGCGATGTCTGGCACTCAAGTGAGGTCAAGGTCCTCCAGAAGCGAGCCTCACGCCTCCAGCAAAATGTCCACATCTCCTAGCCAGTCATTTATCTATTTCCTTACTCACTGCCCATAATCTTAAATTGTTTTACATATCCAACCAGCCATTTTACATATGGGTTATCACCTCAATATTTGCTAGACCTTCTAGTTAGGTCAGGCTTGCTGAATAACTCTCAAGAAGGGAGACTCGTTTCTCCTGCAGGCTGAGATCATAACACTCCCCTCCCCTTATTTTTGAGAGTTATTCCAGTGGCAAAGCTCGGGATAATACATCCGCCACCACACTGTGTCGTTCTTTAACCGATTGGTTCGACCGGTTAGTCTGTTTACATACTCCCTTAGAAGTCTACAATTAGTTCGTTGCTCCTTGCAACATCCGGCTTACAACTCTCCAGGAACATGTTCTTCTCACAAATGATCTGACCTCTCTGGCACCTCTTGGCTAGGCTGTCCTCCTTGGACGCCTGCACTCCATTGGTCCACTCTACTTACTGTCTCCACCCTCCGTTTCCTCGTCTTCTTCTCTTCACGTCCAGAGTCAGACATCTACTGTCTGTACCTCCTCTGTCGTCTTCACACTTCCATCTACTGCCATTATACTTTCGTCTCCTGTCATCATACTTCACTCCATCGTCTTCACCGACGCTCCTCCTTTTCGTCTCCTCATTTATCTGAGACCTCATCCTGTTCGACTCCCATCGAGTCCTCGGCTTTCTTCTATTCCTCCATGCTTGCATCATCATCCTCTTCCCACACTTTTCACTTCTATACCACTCCATTTCTTCTCCTTCAACTCTTCTTCGTTCCCTAAAAGTTTCTTCGAGCTCTGTACTACAACCAACAGCATTCGACCGTACATGTCGCTTTTCCTTTCCTAGAGTGCTCGTAAGCATCTCTCCACACATACTGTCTCTTCTTCTTTCATTTTCTCGGCTATTACTCTTCTTCACTATCTCTCCGCCACGTTTTCTGTGAAACATGTCAACTCCTGACATCTCAAACAACTTAACTCCACTATCCCTATGCCTCTGTGCTCGTGGACAACGTGACGCTCTACTCCCGTCCTCAGTATGTCCACATCTTTCCTCATTCATACTCAGCACAGTTGCATTCGCCTTCCGACTCTTAATTTCAGCAGTCTGGGCTCTACTCAGGTCAACTCCCTTCACAGTATTCTTCTTCGGCTGGGCCATCTTCACTTTTGACCTCACCGAGACTTCATTTTTCTGGGCTGGACCTTCATCAAACAGCCATGCTATATCTACATCAATATCTTCCACCGGCTGAATCGACACTGTCTCATCTTCTCCAGTGTCTTCCTCGTCGGCCACCTCTGCCTTCGTCACTACCGAGACAGGGTACTCAATGGCTTGGCGGTCTCCTGACTCATCTCCTCGGATGTCAGTCAGGTTCACACTCTCAGGTGTCCCACCCGTGCCGTGGCCTTCTGGGCTCTCCTCTGGCACAGTCTCCGCTATGACTCTTGGCAACACCTTTGTCCCACACAAGTCATTCCCTAGGATCACTTGGACTCCTGGAATAGGTAGGTCGGGGCACACTCCCAACATCACCTCTGCCGACACATATTCCGACCTTAGCTGGACAGTACAAACGGGCATGTCACTCTCAGACAATAACCCATATACCCTCATCTTACTCCTGCCAGCTAACCGTCGATCATTCCCAATCAGGCTTCTCGTAATCAAGCTCTGATTAGCTCCGGTATCTCTTAAGATACCAACTTCTACCTCAGGTTGGCCTCTTATACTGATCCAACCTTTGCTCATGAACGGCCTATACCTCTCGTTCACTAAGTTCACTCTCTGTGGTTTGTCTTCGAACACATTAGTATATTTACCTCGGGGGTCACACATGGCCAGGGTCACAACTCTCTTGCCCTGCCGACAATATCGCATCACGTGACCCAATCCGTTACAATTGTAACATCTCATCTGGGAGAAATCTCTCCTATACGTACCAAAGCGGCTCTGACTTTGTCCACTCACATGAGAGTTCCTCGAGCCAGGTACACTACCTGCACTCTGTGGGGCTTTACTGGACTCTTGATTTCCTGGATAACAATCAGTTTCTCGTTTTGCTCCTCCATCTTCACTTTCAGACGAAGTGCGCGACCTACTCTTCTGAGTTTTAGGGTACTTACTTTGATCTGCCCATTTATCAAAATTTTTCTCACCCCAGACTCTTCTGGGTCTCTCATAATTTCTTCCTCCCCAGACTCCATTGGATTTGCTATTGCTGCGTCTCACCTCGCTTCTCACTCTGTTCTCCCTTAAGCTCTTGTACGCTTCAGTAATCATATCCGCCCTATCTGCGGCATCTTTCACCTCCATTATCCCTGCTTCTTGGATCTTGAACTTTGTTTCGGGATGCATCATCTCCAAGAACTTCTCCATGACCATCAGTTGCTTCAGGTCAGCGTAAGATCCAACTCCAGCAGCCTCAATCCACTTCTGGAATCGTCTTTCCAGATCTCTTGCTGTCTCAGCAAACGTACACGCTCCAACTTTGATCATCTCTCTGAAGCGCTTCCTATAAGCCTCTGAGGTTAACTGAAACGAGCGCAATATGCTGCTCTTTACTGTGGCGTAATCCTGGCACTCTTCCAGTGACAATTGGGTGTATGCCTCCCTGGCTGCACCGGTCAATCTTAACTGGACCAGCTGGGCCCATTCCTCCTGTGGCCACTCCTTGATGCAGGCTACTTTTTCAAAGTGCTCGAAAAAGCTCTCTGCCTCTTCGGGAACAAACAAGGGAATGTCCTTCTCCCTAACCCTAACATCTGGTGGGTGTGATACCTGGGTGGTGCTCTCTGGCAACCCATGTTCAATCCTTTGCTCAGCCAAGGTTCTATTCGCTTCTATCTGCATTTGTTTTGTTCTCTCTTTTTCTTTTTCGACCTGGGCCTTTTCTTTTTCTACTTCCAGCCTGGTTTTCTCTTTTTCTACTTCCAGCCTGGTTTTCTCTTTTTCTACTTCCAGCCTGGTTTTCTCTTTTTCTTTCTCGGCTTCATTTTTCATCTGGAGTTCTAATTTCATCTTTTCCAGCTGGAACTGTCTCTCCTTGTCCTCACGCTGCATCTGGAGCTCTAACTGGAATCTCTCCAAGCTCCTATTCCGGCTACTCCTGCTACTGCGGCTACTCTTGCTGCTCCTACTCGATCCCTGGGATCTCACGTCATCCTGCCCATCATCCTCCTTTCTACTTTCAGCTCCTTCCTGGGCTCCTTGTTCTGCCGCTTCATTTTTGGCTCTTAACTGCCTCAGGATCTCATCCTTCATCCCAGCTACTTTAGATGCTTTCAACCTAAGGCCACATTTTTCTGCTATTTGTTTCAATTGATCCCTCGTGCAACCTTCTAAATCCTCAGGCTTGCCTGACTCCACAAACGCTTGCACCTTATCCATCTTGTCCTGTGAGTCTTCCCAAGAGAGAGAATATACACTTGCGTTCACACAGTTTATCTCAGCAAGGGTGTACAAATCCACTCTTGGACAGGGTGTGGGTGTGTCAGTTCACTCTCCCGGACAGGCCCCCAATTTCTTATAGACTGTGGGTTGGTTGGTGTTGTCGTCGTTGATCCTTCTCTATGGACAACCCAACCCACAACTCGGCAGAGTGCTTATACTAGGAGATCACCCTTGGCGCTTCTGGCTCTTGGAGAGGGGCTCAACGTCACACGTTCAGGGGATGCGGCTCCAACACTTAGCCTCGTTGTCACGTGCACACACCCACTCGAGCCGCTGTGACTCCCCACTCTCTCCTTATGAGATATGATCTCCTCAATCCCCCTATGACTTACTAGTATTACCTCCTACCCTGTCCACAGCAGTGGTTCATGGTTCTTTCTCTCTCTCTCTCCTTCTTTACTACCTCCTGGGAAGCCTCACTAGGACAAGGGCAAACACCAGCAAATTGTGACACATTTACTGAACAAAGCACATACACGATACATACACACATATAATAATA
Organism: Procambarus clarkii; assembly: GCF_040958095.1. Lineage (NCBI taxonomy): Eukaryota > Metazoa > Arthropoda > Malacostraca > Decapoda > Cambaridae > Procambarus > Procambarus clarkii. The sequence continues at coordinate 44,470,464 of NC_091162.1, read as the reverse complement.
ATGAATCCTATACTCTATAATATCACAATCAGGTTGCACTCCAATACCATCAGAACTCTATTATCAGCTTATCAAGTGGTATCCTATCTCCTGGTTCACCACCTGATACAATTAACCTCCTCAAGTTGGTCAAGCCTACACACTGTTGCACTATCAGCAAGATAATGTATATATAGAAAATCAGCATTTGAATGCAATAACATATATCAGTATAAATGTTCATTGATACACAACAATGATTAATCGATCACTGTCAGTCCTCGAGCACATACATCTGTAGGTAATCAAGCCTACGACTGCAACTCTAAGCTTCAGAATAAATCACTCCTTGACATAAGAATGCCAACAGTCACTCACCTCTCACTGCGTCTTGCACGCTACTGACAACCAAACACTATCAACTCCCTACAAGTAATCCACCAGAACTTCCCCTTCCACCTCTGGAAGTTCACAACCCTAATATCCTTAGGTTCTTCCGGGCTTCACTACCAGGATCCTCTGCAGCTCCTCCAGGCTGCTATCATGAAGTTTCCTTGTGCAACTACGGTGCTTCACCCTTCTGTTAGGTTCTTCCACAGCTCTCTTGGCTGCTACACCACCTCTACAGAAGCACGTGACACTCCTCTTCACTGCTGCTTCTCCTCACAGCTCGAGGTCCTCTGCTCCACTACCTTGGAGTCTCATCAGCTACATCATCTGCTGGCTTCGAAGTTCTCAGCAACTTCTTCCCCAAAGAACAAACCTGCAACCCATCGACGTTCCAATAAAATGTTCCCCTTTAACACATAAACAAAAAATATTCACACAATATGTTTGCCTCAAACCTCTATCTGTTCTCTACATACAGTGAGAGTAGACTCCCCCGTTTTGGGCGGGTCCATACTCCACCTCGCCTGGCGGCGGTCCTCACTCGCTGGGAGGGTCTTCCTCCGTCAAGAGCCAGGCTCCCTCAGTCGTCCGCCAGCGCTCAGAGGGGATGGACGTCGCTCCGTGCTCCTCCCTCTTCACTCTCCTATTTCAGGCCTTCTGCCTTATTAAAACATGTCTAACCTATAAATAAACATTGCTACCGTCGCTGGGCACACGACCAACTACAAACAATCACTATGAACTGGCGTATATCGTGCATACCACAGATTAACTGATCGAGGGCGTTTTCCCTCTGACGGCGTCTAGTCAGGGCGCTCCACACAGCCCACAATAATGCCTCCGGGCGGCTTAATATTCACTAATTATCGTCCACGACTTGAGACCACACGTCCCCAGCTCGATTCCACAGCTGGCACGTCTGCACACTTCTCTTCTCTTAGAGATATATCACTAGGGGTTCCCTTCTGACGGGAGCTCAACGGAGCGCGGCTTCCCCCTGCGATGTCTGGCACTCAAGTGAGGTCAAGGTCCTCCAGAAGCGAGCCTCACGCCTCCAGCAAAATGTCCACATCTCCTAGCCAGTCATTTATCTATTTCCTTACTCACTGCCCATAATCTTAAATTGTTTTACATATCCAACCAGCCATTTTACATATGGGTTATCACCTCAATATTTGCTAGACCTTCTAGTTAGGTCAGGCTTGCTGAATAACTCTCAAGAAGGGAGACTCGTTTCTCCTGCAGGCTGAGATCATAACAACCCACAACATCATCCAGCACACAGCACCCACAACACCAGCCAGCACACAGCACCCACAACACCAGCCAGTACACAGCACCCACAACACCAGTCAACACACAGCACCCACAACACCAGCCAGGACACAGGACCCACAACACCAGCCAGCATACAGCACCCACAACACCAGCCAGCACACAGTACCCACAGCACCAGCCAGCACACAGCATCCACCACACCAGCCAGCATACAGCCCCCACAACAATAGCCAGCACACAACACCAACAACACCAGCCAGCACACAGTACCCACAACACCAGCCAGTACACGGCAACCACAACACCAGTCAGCACACAGCACCCACAACACCAGCCAGTACACGGCACCCACAACACCAGTCATCACACAGCACCCACAACACCAGTCAGCACACAGCACCCACAACACCAGTCAGCACATAGCACCCACAACACCAGCCAGTATACGGCACCCACAACACCCGCCAGGACACAGTACCCACAACACCAGCCAGCATACAGCACCCACAACACCAGCCAGCACATAGCACCCACAACACCAGCCAGCACACAGCACCCACAACACCAGCCAGTACACAGCACCCACAACACCAGTGAACACACAACACCCACAACACCAGCCAGCACACAGCACCCACAACACCAGCCAGCACAAAGCACCCACAACACCAGCCAGTACACAGCACCCACAACACCAGTCAACACACAGCACCCACAACACCATCCAGCACACAGCATCCACAACACCAGCCAGCACACAGCACCCACAACACCAGCCAGTACACAGCACCCACAACACCAGTCAACACACAGCACCCACAACACCAGCCAGGACACAGGACCCACAACACCAGCCAGCATACAGCACCCACAACACCAGCCAGCACACAGTACCCACAGCACCAGCCAGCACACAGCATCCACAACACCAGCCAGCATACAGCACCCACAACAATAGCCAGCACACACCACCAACAACACCAGCCAGCACACAGTACCCACAACACCAGCCAGTACACGGCAACCACAACACCAGTCAGCACACAGCACCCACAACACCAGTCAGCACACAGCACCTACAACACCAGCCAGTATACGGACCCACAACACCAGCCAGGACACAGTACCCACAACACCAGTCAACACACAGCACCCACAACACCAGCCAGCACACAGCACCCACAACACCAGTCAGCACACAGCACCCACAACACCAGCCAGTATACGGCACCCACAACACCAGCCAGCACACAGTACCCACAACACCAGCCAGCACACAGTACCCACAACACCAGCCAGTACACGGCACCACAACACCAGTCAGTACACAGCACCCACAACACCTGCCAGTATACGGCACCCACAACACCAGCCAGCACACAGTACCCACAGCACCAGCCAGCACACAGCATCCACAACACCAGCCAGCATACAGCACCCACAACACCAGCCAGCACACACCACCCACAACACCAGCCAGCACACAGTACCCACAACACCAGCTAGTACACGGCACCCACAACACCAGTCAGCACACAGCACCCACAACACCAGCCAGTATACGGCACCAACAACACCAGCCAGGACACAGTACCCACAACACCAGCAAGCATTCAGCACCCACAACACCAGCCAGCACAAAGCACCCACAACACCAGCCAGCACACAGCAGCCACAACACCAGCCAGTACACCGCACCCACAACACAAGTCAACACACAGCACCCACAACACCAGTCAGCACAAAGCACCCACAACACCAGTCAGCACACAGCACCCACAACACCAGCCAGTATACGGCACCCACAACACCAGCCAGCACACAGTACCCACAACACCAGCCAGCACACAGTGCCCACAACACCAGCATGTACACGGCACCCACAACACCAGTCAGCACACAGCACCCACAACACCTGCCAGTATACGGCACCCACAACACCAGCCAGCACACAGCACCCACAACACCAGCCAGCATACAGCACCCACAACACCAGCCAGCACACAGCACCCACAACACCAGCCAGTACACAGTACCCACAACACCAGCCAGTACACTGCCCCCCACAACACCAGCCAGCACACAGCACCCACAACACCAGTAAGTACATGGCACCCACAACACCAGCCAGCATACAGCACCCACAACACCAGCCAGCACACAGCCCCCCACAACACCAGCCAGCACACAGCACCCACAACACCAGTAAGTACATGGCACCCACAACACAAACCAGCATACAGCACCCACAACACCAGACAGCACATAGCACCCACAAAACCAGCTAGCATACAGCACTTACAACACCAGTCAGCATACAGCACCCACAACACCAGCCAGCACATAGCACCCACAACACCAGCCAGTACACAGCACCCGCAACACCAGCCAGCACAAAACACCCACAACACCAGGCAGTACAAAGCACCCACAACACCAGCCAGCATACAGCACCCACAACACCAGGCAGCATACAACACCCACAACACAAGCCAGCATACAACACCCACAACACCAGCCAGCACACAGCACCCACAACACCAGCCAGTACACGGTACCCACAACATCAGCAGCATACAGCACCCACAACACCAGCCAACACATAGCACCCACAACACCAGCCAGTACACAGCACCCACAACACCAGCCAGCACACAGTACCAACAGCACCAGCCAGCACACAGCATCTACAACAAAAGCCAGCATACAGCACCCACAACACCAGCCAGCACACACCACCCACAACACCTGCCAGCACACAGTACCCACAACACCAGCCAGTACACGGCACCCACAACACCAGTCAGCACACAGCACCCACAACACCTGCCAGTATACGGCACCCACAACACCAGCCAGCACACAGAACCCACAACACCAACCAGCATACAGCACCCACAACACCAGCCAGCACACAGCACCTCCAACACCAGCCAGTACACGGCACACACAACACCAGTCAGCACACAGCAACCACAACACCAGCCAGTATACGGCACCCACAACACCAACCAGCTTACAGTACCCACAAAACCAGCCAATACACGGCACCCACAACACCAGTCAGCACACAGCTCTCACAACACCAGGCAGTACACAGCCCCCACAACACCAGCCAGCATATAACACCCACAACACCAGCCAGTACACAGTATCCACAACACCAGCCAGCATAAAACACCCACAACACCAGCCAGCACATAGCACCCACAACACCAGCCAGTACACAGCACCCACAACACCAGCCAGCACACAGCACCCACAACACGAGCCAGCACACAGCACCCACAACACCAGCCAGCATACAGCACCCACAACACCAGCTAGCACACAGTACCCACAGCACAAGCCAGCACACTGCATCCAAAACACCAGCCAGCATACAGCACCCACAACACCAGCCAGTACACAGCATCCACAACACCAGCCAGCATACAACAACCACAACACCAGCCAGCACACAGCACCCACAACACCAGTAAGTACATGGCACCAACATCACCAGCCAAAACATAGCACATACAACACCAGCCAGTAAACAGCACCCACAGCACCAGCCAGCAAACAGTACCCACAGCACCAGCCAGCACACAGCATCCACAACACCAGCCAGCATACAACACCCACAACACCAGCCATCACACAGCACCCACAACACCAGCCTGTACACAGTACCCACAACACCAGTCAGCACACAGCACCCACAACACCAGCCAGCACACAGCCCCCCACAACACCAGCCAGCACACAGCACCAACAAAACCAGTAAGTACATGGCACCTACAACACCAGCCAGCATACAGCACCCACAACACCAGCCAGCACACAGCACCCACAACACCAGCCAGCACATAGCACCCACAAAACCAGCTAGCATACAGCACTTACAACACCAGCCAGCATACAACACCCACAACACTAGCCAGCATACAGCACCCACAACACCAGCCAGCACATAGCACCCTCAACACCAGCCAGCACACAGCACCCACAACACCAGCCAGCACATAGCACCCACAACACCAGGCAGTACAAAGCACCCACAACACCAGCCAGCATACAGCACCCACAACACCAGGCAGCATACAACACCCACAACACAAGCCAGCACACAGCACTTACAACACCAGCCAGTGCACGGAACCCACAACATCAGCCAGCATACAGCACCCACAACACCAGCACACACATAGCACCCACAACACCAGCCAGTACACAGCACCCACAACTCCAGCCAGCCCACAGTACCCACAGCACCAGCCAGCACACAGCATCCACAACACCAGCCAGCATACAGCACCCACAACACCAGCCAGCACACACCATCCACAACACCAGCCAGCACACAGTACCCACAACACCAGCCAGTACACGGCACCCACAACACCAGTCAGCACACAGCACCCACAACACCAGCCAGCACACAGCACCCACAACACCAGTCAGCACACAGCACCCACACCACCAGTCAGCACATAGCACCCACAACACCAGCCAGTATACGGCACCCACAACACCAGCCAGGACACAGTACCCACAACACCAGCCAACATATAGCACCCACAACACCAGCCAGCACATAGCACCCACAACACCAGCCAGCACACAGCACCCACAACACCAGCCAGTACACAGCACCCACAACACCAGTGAACACACAGCACCCACAACACCAGCCAGCACACAGCACCCACAACACCAGCCAGCACAAAGCACCCACAACACCAGCCAGTACACAGCACCCACAACACCAGTCAACACACAGCACCCACAACACCATCCAGCACACAGCACCCACAACACCAGCCAGCACACAGCACCCACAACACCAGCCAGTACACAGCACCCACAACACCAGTCAACACACAGCACCCACAACACCAGCCAGGACACAGGACCCACAACACCAGCCAGCATACAACACCCACAACATCAGCCAGCACACAGTACCCACAGCACCAGCCAGCACACAGCATCCACAACACCAGCCAGCATACAGCACCCACAACAATAGCCAGCACACAACACCAACAACACCAGCCAGCACACAGTACCCACAACACCAGCCAGTACACGGCAACCACAACACCAGTCAGCACACAGCACCCACAACACCAGTCAGCACACAGCACCCACGACACCAGCCAGTATACGGACCCACAACACCAGCCAGGACACAGTACCCACAACACCAGTCAACACACAGCACCCACAACACCAGCCAGCACACAGCACCCACAACACCAGTCAGCACACAGCACCCACAACACCAGCCAGTATACGGCACCCACAACACCAGCCAGTACACAGTACCCACAACAGTCCATCTGGTCACCATTTGGTCCGGGAGACATCTCCCGTCACGCTGGGTGCAGTCGCACCTCCACAGATCTCCAGTATCATCTATTGATACTGGTGATGGCTCAAAAGGGCCACCAATTACGAGCTATTCATGCCCGTGCCACCTTTTGGGTGGCTTCATCTTCATCTTAACACATTCACAAGGGAAACATCTCCCGTCATGCAGGGTGCATTCGCACCTCCACAGATCTCCAGTATCAGCTCTTGATACTGGTAACGGCTTAAAAGTGCCACCACTTACGGGCTATTCATGCCCGTGCCACCTTTTGGGTGGCTGAATCTTCATCATCATCATCATCACCCACAACACCAGCCAGTACACTGCCCCCCCACAACACCAGCCAGCACACAGCACCCACAACACCAGTAAGTACATGGCACCCACAACACCAGCCAGCATACAGCACCCACAACACCAGCCAGCACACAGCCCCCCACAACACCAGCCAGCACACAGCACCCACAACACCAGTAAGTACATGGCACCCACAACACAAACCAGCATACAGCACCCACAACACCAGACAGCACATAGCACCCACAAAACCAGCTAGCATACAGCACTTACAACACCAGTCAGCATACAGCACCCACAACACCAGCCAGCACATAGCACCCACAACACCAGCCAGTACACAGCACCCGCAACACCAGCCAGCACAAAACACCCACAACACCAGGCAGTACAAAGCACCCACAACACCAGCCAGCATACAGCACCCACAACACCAGGCAGCATACAACACCCACAACACAAGCCAGCATACAACACCCACAACACCAGCCAGCACACAGCACCCACAACACCAGCCAGTACACGGTACCCACAACATCAGCAGCATACAGCACCCACAACACCAGCCAACACATAGCACCCACAACACCAGCCAGTACACAGCACCCACAACACCAGCCAGCACACAGTACCCACAGCACCAGCCAGCACACAGCATCTACAACAAAAGCCAGCATACAGCACCCACAACACCAGCCAGCACACACCACCCACAACACCTGCCAGCACACAGTACCCACAACACCAGCCAGTACACGGCACCCACAACACCAGTCAGCACACAGCACCCACAACACCAACCAGCTTACAGTACCCACAAAACCAGCCAATACACGGCACCCACAACACCAGTCAGCACACAGCTCTCACAACACCAGGCAGTACACAGCCCCCACAACACCAGCCAGCATACAACACCCACAACACCAGCCAGTACACAGTATCCACAACACCAGCCAGCATAAAACACCCACAACACCAGCCAGCACATAGCACCCACAACACCAGCCAGTACACAGCACCCACAACACCAGCCAGCACACAGCACCCACAACACGAGCCAGCACACAGCACCCACAACACCAGCCAGCATACAGCACCCACAACACCAGGCAGCATACAACACCCACAACACAAGCCAGCACACAGCACTTACAACACCAGCCAGTGCACGGAACCCACAACATCAGCCAGCATACAGCACCCACAACACCAGCACACACATAGCTCCCACAACACCAGCCAGTACACAGCACCCACAACTCCAGCCAGCCCACAGTACCCACAGCACCAGCCAGCACACAGCATCCACAACACCAGCCAGCATACAGCACCCACAACACCAGCCAGCACACACCATCCACAACACCAGCCAGCACACAGTACCCACAACACCAGCCAGTACACGGCACCCACAACACCAGTCAGCACACAGCACCCACAACACCAGCCAGCACACAGCACCCACAACACCAGTCAGCACACAGCACCCACACCACCAGTCAGCACATAGCACCCACAACACCAGCCAGTATACGGCACCCACAACACCAGCCAGGACACAGTACCCACAACACCAGCCAACATATAGCACCCACAACACCAGCCAGCACATAGCACCCACAACACCAGCCAGCACACAGCACCCACAACACCAGCCAGTACACAGCACCCACAACACCAGTGAACACACAGCACCCACAACACCAGCCAGCACACAGCACCCACAACACCAGCCAGCACAAAGCACCCACAACACCAGCCAGTACACAGCACCCACAACACCAGTCAACACACAGCACCCACAACACCATCCAGCACACAGCACCCACAACACCAGCCAGCACACAGCACCCACAACACCAGCCAGTACACAGCACCCACAACACCAGTCAACACACAGCACCCACAACACCAGCCAGGACACAGGACCCACAACACCAGCCAGCATACAACACCCACAACACCAGCCAGCACACAGTACCCACAGCACCAGCCAGCACACAGCATCCACAACACCAGCCAGCATACAGCACCCACAACAATAGCCAGCACACAACACCAACAACACCAGCCAGCACACAGTACCCACAACACCAGCCAGTACACGGCAACCACAACACCAGTCAGCACACAGCACCCACAACACCAGTCAGCACACAGCACCCACGACACCAGCCAGTATACGGACCCACAACACCAGCCAGGACACAGTACCCACAACACCAGTCAACACACAGCACCCACAACACCAGCCAGCACACAGCACCCACAACACCAGTCAGCACACAGCACCCACAACACCAGCCAGTATACGGCACCCACAACACCAGCCAGTACACAGTACCCACAACAGTCCATCTGGTCACCATTTGGTCCGGGAGACATCTCCCGTCACGCTGGGTGCAGTCGCACCTCCACAGATCTCCAGTATCATCTATTGATACTGGTGATGGCTCAAAAGGGCCACCACTTACGAGCTATTCATGCCCGTGCCAACTTTTGGGTGGCTTCATCTTCATCTTAACACATTCACAAGGGAAACATCTCCCGTCATGCAGGGTGCATTCGCACCTCCACAGATCTCCAGTATCAGCTCTTGATACTGGTAACGGCTTAAAAGTGCCACCACTTACGGGCTATTCATGCCCGTGCCACCTTTTGGGTGGCTGAATCTTCATCATCATCATCATCACCCACAACACCAGCCAGCACACAGTACCCACAACACCAGCCAGTACACGGCACCCACAACACCAGTCAGTACACAGCACCCACAACACCTGCCAGTATACGGCACGCACAACACCAGCCAGCACACAGTACCCTCAGCACCAGCCAGCACACAGCATCCACAACACCAGCCAGCATACAGCACCCACAACACCAGCCAGCACACACCACCCACAACACCAGCTAGCACACAGTACCCACAACACCAGCCAGTACACGGCACCCACAACACCAGTCAGCACACAGCACCCACAACACCAGCCAGTATACGGCACCAACAACACCAGCCAGGACACAGTACCCACAACACCAGCAAGCATACAGCACCCACAACACCAGCCAGCACACAGCACCCACAACACCAGCCAGCACACAGCAGCCACAACACCAGCCAGTACACCGCACCCACAACACCAGTCAACACACAGCACCCACAACACCAGCCAACACAAAGCACCCACAACACCAGTCAGCACACAGCACCCACAACACCAGCCAGTATACGTCACCCACAACACCAGCCAGCAGACAGTACCCACAACACCAGCCAGCACACAGTACCCACAACACCAGCATGTACACGGCACCCACAACACCAGTAAGCACACAGCACCCACAACACCTGCCAGTATACGGCACCCACAACACCAGCCAGCACACAGCACCCACAACACCAGCCAGCATACAGCACCCACAACACCAGCCAGAACACAGCACCCACAACACCAGCCAGTACACAGTACCCACAACACCAGTCAGCACACAGCACCCACAACACCAGCCAGTACACAGCCCCCCACAACACCAGCCAGCACACAGCACCCACAACACCAGTAAGTACATGGCACCCACAACACCAGCCAGCATACAGCACCCACAACACAAGCCAGCACACAGCCCCCCACAACACCAGCCAGCACACAGCACCCACAACACCAGTAAGTACATGGCACCCACAACACCAACCAGCATACAGCACCCACAACACCAGCCAGCACATAGCACCCACAAAACCAGCTAGCATACAGCACTTACAACACCAGCCAGCATACAACACCCACAACACCAGTCAGCATACAGCACCCACAACACCAGCCAGCACATAGCACCCACAACACCAGCCAGTACACAGCACCCACAACACCAGCCAGCACATAGCACCCACAACACCAGGCAGTGCAAAGCACCCACAACAACAGCCAGCATACAGCACCCACAACACCAGGCAGCATACAACACCCACAACACAAGCCAGCATACAACACCCACAACACCAGCCAGCACACAGCACCCACAACACCAGCCAGTACACGGTACCCACAACATCAGCAGCATACAGCACCCACAACATCAGCCAACACATTGCACCCACAACACCAGCCAGTACACAGCACCCACAACACCATCCAGCACAAAGTACCCACAGCACCAGCCAGCACACAGCATCTACAACACCAGCGAGCACACAGCACCCACAACACCAGCCAGCACACACCACCCACAACACCAGCCAGCACACAGTACCCACAACACCAGCTAGTACACGGCACCCACAACACCAGTCAGCACACAGCACCCACAACACCAGCCAGTATACGGCACCCACAACACCAGCCAGGACACAGTACCCACAACACCAGCCAGCATACAGCACCCACAACACCAGCCAGCACACAGCATCCACAACACCAGCCAGTACACAGCACCCACAACACCAGTCAACACACAGCACCCACAACACCAGCCAGCACACAGCACCCACAACACCAGTCAGCACACAGCACCCACAACACCAGCCAGTATACGGCACCCACAACACCAGCCAGCACACAGTACCCACAACACCAGCCAGAACACAGTACCCACAACACCAGCCAGTACACGGCACCCACAACACCAGTCAGCACACAGTACCCAAAACACCTGCCAGTATACGGCACCCACAACACCAGCCAGCACACAGCACCCACAACACCAGCCAGCATACATCACCCACAACACCAGCCAGCACACAGCACCCACAACACCAGCCAGTACACGGCACACACAACACCAGTCAGCACACAGCACCCACAACACCAGCCAGTATACGGCACCCACAACACCAGCCAGCTTACAGTACCCACAACACCAACCTGCATACAGCACCCACAACACTAGCCAGCACACAGCACCAACAACACCAGCCAGCACACAGCACCCACAACACCAGCCAGTACACAGCACTCACAACACCAGTCAGCACACAGCACCCACAACACCAGCCAGCACACAGAACCCACAACACCAGTCAGCACACAGTACCCACAACACCAGCCAATACACGGCACCCACAACACTAGTCAGCACACAGCACCCACAACACCAGGCAGTACACAGCATCCACAACACCAGCCAGCATACAACACCCACCACACCAGCCAGCACACAGCACCCACAACACCAGCCAGCACACAGTACCCACAACGCCAGCCAGTACACGGCACCCACAACACCATCCAGCACACAGTACCCACAACACCAGTCAGCACACAGCACCCACAACACCAGCCAGCACACAGCCCCCCACAACACCAGCCAGCACACAGCACCCACAACACCAGTAAGTACATGGCACCTACAACACCAGCCAGCATACAGCACCCACAACACCAGCCAGCACATAGCACCCACAACACCAGGCAGTATAAAGCACCCACAACACCAGCCAGCATACAGCACCCACAACACCAGGCAGCATACAACACCCACAACACAAGCCAGCATACAAAACCCACAACACCTGCCAGCACACAGCACCCACAACACCATCCAGTACATGGTACCCACAACATCAGCCAGCATACAGCACCCACAACACCTGCCAGTACACAGCAACTACAACACCAGCCAGCATACAACACCCACCTCACCAGACAGCATACAGCACCCACAACACCAGCCAGTACACGGCACCCACAACACCAGTCAGCACACAGTACCCACAACACCTGCCAGTATACGGCACCCACAACACCAGCCAGCTTACAGTACCCACAACACCAACCAGCATACAGCACTCACAACACTAGCCAGCACACAGCACCAACAACACCAGCCAGTACACAGCCCCCCACATCACCAGTCAGTACACAGCACCCACAACACCTGCCAGTATACGGCACGCACAACACCAGCCAGCACACAGTACCCACAGCACCAGCCAGCACACAGCATCCACAACACCAGCCAGCATACAGCACCCACAACACCAGCCAGCACACACCACCCACAACACCAGCCAGCACACAGTACCCACAACACCAGCCAGTACACGGCACCCACAACACCAGTCAGCACACAGCACCCACAACACCAGCCAGTATACGGCACCAACAACACCAGCCAGGACACAGTACCCACAACACCAGCAAGCATACAGCACCCACAACACCAGCCAGCACACAGCACCCACAACACCAGCCAGCACACAGCAGCCACAACACCAGCCAGTACACCGCACCCACAACACCAGTCAACACACAGCACCCACAACACCAGCCAACACAAAGCACCCACAACACCAGTCAGCACACAGCACCCACAACACCAGCCAGTATACGGCACCCACAACACCAGCCAGCAGACAGTACCCACAACACCAGCCAGCACACAGTACCCACAACACCAGCATGTACACGGCACCCACAACACCAGTAAGCACACAGCACCCACAACACCTGCCAGTATACGGCACCCACAACACCAGCCAGCACACAGCACCCACAACACCAGCCAGCATACAGCACCCACAACACCAGCCAGAACACAGCACCCACAACACCAGCCAGTACACAGTACCCACAACACCAGTCAGCACACAGCACCAACAACACCAGCCAGTACACAGCCCCCCACAACACCAGCCAGCACACAGCACCCACAACACCAGTAAGTACATGGCACCCACAACACCAGCCAGCATACAGCACCCATAACACAAGCCAGCACACAGCCCCCCACAACACCAGCCAGCACACAGCACCCACAACACCAGTAAGTACATGGCACCCACAACACCAACCAGCATACAGCACCCACAACACCAGCCAGCACATAGCACCCACAAAACCAGCTAGCATACAGCACTTACAACACCAGCCAGCATACAACACCCACAACACCAGTCAGCATACAGCACCCACAACACCAGCCAGCACATAGCACCCACAACACCAGCCAGTACACAGCACCCACAACACCAGCCAGCACATAGCACCCACAACACCAGGCAGTGCAAAGCACCCACAACAACAGCCAGCATACAGCACCCACAACACCAGGCAGCATACAACACACACAACACAAGCCAGCATACAACACCCACAACACCAGCCAGCACACAGCACCCACAACACCAGCCAGTACACGGTACCCACAACATCAGCAGCATACAGCACCCACAACATCAGCCAACACATTGCACCCACAACACCAGCCAGTACACAGCACCCACAACACCATCCAGCACACAGTACCCACAGCACCAGCCAGCACACAGCATCTACAACACCAGCGAGCACACAGCACCCACAACACCAGCCAGCACACACCACCCACAACACCAGCCAGCACACAGTACCCACAACACCAGCTAGTACACGGCACCCACAACACCAGTCAGCACACAGCACCCACAACACCAGCCAGTATACGGCACCCACAACACCAGCCAGGACACAGTACCCACAACACCAGCCAGCATACAGCACCCACAACACCAGCCAGCACACAGCATCCACAACACCAGCCAGTACACAGCACCCACAACACCAGTCAACACACAGCACCCACAACACCAGCCAGCACACAGCACCCACAACACCAGTCAGCACACAGCACCCACAACACCAGCCAGTATACGGCACCCACAACACCAGCCAGCACACAGTACCCACAACACCAGCCAGAACACAGTACCCACAACACCAGCCAGTACACGGCACCCACAACACCAGTCAGCACACAGTACCCAAAACACCTGCCAGTATACGGCACCCACAACACCAGCCAGCACACAGCACCCACAACACCAGCCAGCATACATCACCCACAACACCAGCCAGCACACAGCACCCACAACACCAGCCAGTACACGGCACACACAACACCAGTCAGCACACAGCACCCACAACACCAGCCAGTATACGGCACCCACAACACCAGCCAGCTTACAGTACCCACAACACCAACCTGCATACAGCACCCACAACACTAGCCAGCACACAGCACCAACAACACCAGCCAGCACACAGCACCCACAACACCAGCCAGTACACAGCACTCACAACACCAGTCAGCACACAGCACCCACAACACCAGCCAGCACACAGAACCCACAACACCAGCCAGCACACAGTACCCACAACACCAGCCAATACACGGCACCCACAACACTAGTCAGCACACAGCACCCACAACACCAGGCAGTACACAGCATCCACAACA